>NC_091549.1:56290677-56303177 GCF_042767895.1 Penaeus vannamei
AAAATCCGTTTAGAACCTCATCAAAACGCAATAATATTTTTTTTTTAAATGAACAGTATATATGACAGAACAAAATAAACCAGAAAAAAGTGTTATGTGACAAAATGCAAAAGTATTACCAGAGAAATGCCAAAGAAAACAAGAAAAAATTGTATCCTGAAAAAATAAAGTCCTTTAAAAACGGCATTCCCAAGACGGTATCAAAAAAAGGGTGGGGGGGGGGGGACGAAATAAAAGAGAGAGAAAAGAAAACGAAAAAAAACTTAGCGCGATAGTTAAGGTCGTCCTCGGAGTCATTATCAATCTCGAGTCGGACTTCAGGCCAGACCTTTCGGGCCGGATGACGTCACGGCGCTCGAGGGGGACGGGGTTATGGCACCCGCTGGCCGCTCTCTCTCTTATCCTCTCTGTCTTTCTCTCTTTCTCGCTTTCTCTCTCTCTCTCTCCCTTTCTCTGTCTCGCTTTCTCTCTTTCTCCCTTTCTCTGTCTCGTTTTCTCTGTCTCTTTCTTTCTCTCTAGGTTTTGATTTCTTTTTCTTTCTCTTTCTCTCTTTTTCGCTTTCTCTCTCTCTCTCTCTATCTATCTATCTATCTATCTATCTATCTATCTAAATATCTATCTCTCTCTCTCTCTCTCTCTCTCTCTCTTCTTCTTCTCATTTCTGTTTTTCCTTCCTCTCCCTTCTCTTTTCCTAGTCCCTCTCCCCTTCTCATCTTCCTCCCTTCCTTCCTCCTCCCTTTCCATCCTTTTCTCCCCCTCCTTCCCTCCCTCGTTCTGCATTTAGGGAGGATCCCACGAGGGTAGTGGGCGTGGTCTGAGGGGGGGAAGGGAGAAAAGGAGAGGGGGAGGGGAATAAGGGAGAGGTGGGCGTGGTCTCGGAGGAAGAAGGGGGGGCTGAAGAAGGGAGAATGGGGATGAGGGAGGGGAGAGTGGATGAGGAGGAGTAGAATAAAGGGGGAAGAGGGAAAATGAGGGGTCGAACAAGGGAGGAAGGGGAATGAGGGAGGGGAAAGTAGAGGAGGGAGATGGACAGGAGGGTAAATGAGAGAGCGAAGGGGGGAGGGAAAGGCCAGAGTGTTTGAAATGAAGAGAGAAAAGAAAGGATTCAAGCTGAAAATACAGAATAATAAAAACAATGATAATAAGAGAGAAAATAAGAAGACAAAAGCTACAGGAAATTAGCCTCAAACACCTCACTCCCAAAACGAAAGGAAAAAGCTCTTGACACCGCATGACACGAAGGCTTGACACTGCATGGCATGAAATCCAATGAACAGGCAAACAAACTGACAATTAAAGGAAAATTATCACCTCTTGGATATATCTATCTATCTATCTATTCAATTCCTCCTTTAATTCCGAAAGGTGAGCTTTCTATCCGGTCTTTCAGAGCGGTGTTTGGGGGTACAGCCGTGAGGTCGGGAACGTCTATGGTGATATGTGTTAGGGTCTATGTTGGGGCGCATTAGGATCTATGTTGGCGTAATGCGTTAGGATCTATGTTGGCGTAATGCGTTAGGATCTATGTTGGCGTAATGCGTTAGGATCTATGTTGGCGTAATGCGTTAGGATCTATGTTGGCGCAATGCGTTAGGGTACGAGTTCATTTCGAAGGTTTATGTTTCGTGAAGGTAATTTCTTCTGCCTTTTTCCGGCATGTTGGTCTCTGTTATTAGTGCCATTAGGACTGCCATTCCCCTCGGCGGTTAATACGGTGCCAGTATCAGCAATAAAACACCTACTACCATTACTGTTTTTATCCCTATTGATACTACGATTGCCATCGCTGCAGCTACTATGACTACTGCAAATAAGAGGTTTTTGCTCACTACCTTCGCCACTTATTTTTCCACAGCATCAGCAAGGAGCGAGGTCGGGAGTGAAGAGGAGCTGACCACCTTACAGTATTAATAGTGTGTGTGAGGGAGGGAAGGAGGGAGGGAGGGAGGGAGGGAGGGAGGGAGGGGAGGGAGGGAGGGAGGGAGGAGGAGGAGGGAGGGAGGAGGAGGGAGGGAGAGAGAGAGAGAGAGAGAGAGAGAGAGAGAGAGAGAGATAGAGAGAGAGAGAGAGAGAGAGAGAGAGAGAGAAAGAAAGAGAGAGAGAGAGAGAGAGATGGAGGGAGGGAGAGAGAGAGAGAGAGAAAGAGAAGAGTGGAGGGAGAGGAGGGAGAGAGGGAGGGAGGGAGGGAGGGAGAGAGAGAGAGAGAGGGAGAGAGAGAGAGAGAGAGAGAGAGAGAGAGAGAGAGAGAGAGAGACAGAGAGAGAGAGAGAGAGAGAGAGAGAGGGAGGGAGGGAGGGAGGGAGGGAGAGAGAGAGAGAGAGAGAGAGAGAGAGAGAGAGAGAGAGAGAGAGAGAGAGAGAGAGAGAGAGAGAGAGAGAGAGAGAGAGAGAAGGGGGGTGGGGGAGAGAAAGAGATAGAGAGGGAGGAGAGAAGGAGAAAGAGAGAAAGAAAGAGAGAGAGGGAGGGAGGGAGGGAGTGAGAGAGAGGGGGGAAAGGAAGGAGGGAAACAGAGAGAAAGAGATGGAAGGTGGTAGGTATATTTGAGAAGGAGAGAGATAGAGAGAGGGGAGAAGCAGGGAGAGATAGAGAGAGAGAGAAGGTGGTAAGCATATATGAGAAGGAAAGGAAGAAAGAGAGAGAGAGAGGGAGGCAGAGACGGATATAAACTAACCTTTGCCATTAATACTAATATTCCTTTCAGAGTTCACTTGAATTTACCTTTTAAACACTTTCATTACTACTTCTATTGTGCCATACGTATCATTACCACTATAATCATGGCTAGAGTCACTATTTATATCATTTGCGCCATTCCCACTAGCAATGTAACTGCCAAACATTTCTACTTTTAACACAATTTACTTCTAACAATATTTTTTTAATTAACCTCTCCGAGTATACGAACGATTCGAATACTCTATACTCTCAGACGAATCGAATCGAATGCTCTATAAATTAAAAAGAATCGAATCGAATCCTCTATACTTTAAAACGAATCGAATCAAATGCTCTATAAATTAAAAAGAATCGAATCGAATGCTCTATACTCTCAAACGAATCAAATCAAATCCTCTATACACGAAGACGAATCGAATCGAATACTTTATACTCTAAAACGAATCGAATCGAATGCTCTATACTTTAAAACGAATCGAATCGAATCCTCTATACACGAAGACGAATCGAATTGAATGCTCTATAATTTAAAAAGAATCAAATCAAATCCTCTATACACGAAGACGAATCGAATCGAATCCTCTATACTTCAAAACGAATCGAATCGAATCCTCTATATTCTTAGACGAATCGAATCGAATGTTCTATACAATAAGACGAATCGAATCGAATACTTTATACTCTAAAAACGAATCGAATCGAATCCTCTATACACTAAGACGATTCGAATCGAACCCTCTACACTCTAAAAACGAATCGAATCGAACCCTCTACACTCTCAAAAGAAGCGTAGGAATCGAAACTGAATCAACCCGACTCTCTCTCTCGAAGGAAAGGACGGAGAGTGAAAGAGGAATAAGAGTGACAGACTGAGTTCCTCTGATTCGAGTCAAGGGAATTGAATTACTCTCGCGAGGAAAGTGAATCAAGGGGCTGGATAAACTGAGGGGAAGGAGATAAAGAGGAGGGAGGGAGAGGAGGTGGGAGGGAGGGAGGTAGTAGGGAGAGGTGGGAGGGAGGAGGGGAGGAGGGGAGGAGAGGAGGGAGGGAGGGATGGAAGGATGAGAAGGGAGGGAGAGGAGGGAGGGAGGGAGAGAGAGAGAGAGGGGGAGGGAGAGAGAGAGAAAGAAAGAAGAGACCAGTCTGATAGATAGATAGAGAGAGAGAGAGAGAGAGAGAGAGAGAGAGAGAGAGAGAGAGAGAGAGAGAGAGAGAGAGAGAGAGAAATAGATAGAGAAGAAGATAGATAGAGAGAGAGAGAGAGGAGGGAGAGAGAGGGAAGGAGAGAGAGAGAGAGAGAGAAAGAGAAAAAGACTGATAGATAGATAGATAGATAGATAGATAGATAGATAGAGAGAGAGAGAGAGAGAGAGAGAGAGAGAGAGAGAGAGAGAGAGAGAAAGGTGGGGAGGGAGAATGAGAGAATGAGAGAGGGGAATGAGACAGATAGAATAGAGAGGGAGAGAGAGAGAAAGAGAGAGAGAGAGAGAGAGAGAGAGAGAGAGAGAGAGAGTGAGGGGGAGAGGAGATTTGGAGAAGGAGGGTGGTAAGATGAAGGAAGGAGAATAGGAAGGGCGATGAGAAGGAGGAGGGAAGGAAGGAGACAGCTTAGAGAGAGAAAGAGAGATGGAAAGTGAAGGGAAGAAAGAAACAGGAGACAAGCGGATGAGAGAGAGAGAAAGAAGGAGAAAAGGGGGAAAAAAAAGTGAAACGGAGAAAGATAGAGATAAGAAGAAAGAGGGAAATAGAGAGAGGAAGAGGAGGAATAGAAAGAGAAGGAAAGAAAAAATGAACGGAAGAGAAAGGGAAGAGGAGGAAGAGAAAGAGAAAGAAAGAAAAGATGAAAAGGAGAGAGATGAAAGAGAGATACAGAAAAGGGAGGAAAGACAGAAGGAATGAGGAGAGAGAAAGGAGGGAGGGAGGGAGAGAAGGAAGAAGGAAGAGATACAGAAACAGAGGAATGAGAAAGAGAGAGAGAGAGACTATGACAAGCTTATTGAGACAAACGGTTACACACCAAAAGGATGAGAAACTTAGGTGTATCCTCATCCTTAGGGAGAGAAAATCTCAGAGAGGAGGGTAAGGGAGAGGAGAGAGAGAGAGGGGAGACAGAGAGAGGGGGAGGGGAGGGAAAGAGGAGGGAGGGAGAAAGGGGGAGGGGAGGGAGAGAGAGGAGGAGGAGGGAGAGAGAACTGGGGGAGAGGGAGGAAGGGAGGAGAGGGAGGAGGGGAGAGAAGGGGGGAGCGGGGAGGGAGAGAGAGAGGTGGGGAGGGGAAGGAGCGAAAGAAGGGAAGGGAGGGAGAGAGGCGGGGGAGGAGGGGTCTGAGAGGGGGAAGGAGGAGGGAGAGAGAAAGAGAAGGGAGAAGAGAGAGAGAAGGAGGAGAGAGAGGATAAAAAGAACAAAAGTGGGTATAGCAGAGGAAGAGTGAGGTAGAGAGAGATAAAAGAGATAAGGAGGGGGGAAGAGGGAGGTGTGAGAAAAGGAGAAAGGAATAAAGACAGACAGAGAGAAATGGAAAAATGAAAAGCAAAAAAAAAAGGAAAATACTAAAAAAAAAAAAAATCCTAACCAGCATTACACACCCGAAAGTAACCGAAAAGACAAAAAAAAAAAAAAAAAAAAAAAAAAAAAAAAAAAAAACATCACCATCAAAAACAAGAATAAAAACACAAAAAATCTAACCTCATTAAACCTTACGTGAAACAGTGGAAAATTATCCTAGTTCTTTGTGAGCTTAACAAATAATGTTAAATGGCCTAAAATAAATTATTTTTTACCGTGAATTGTGATATGACCTGTCATGGCGACGGTTGTCATACGGGTGGTGGTTGTCATACGGGTGATAGTTGTCATACAGGTAATGGTTGTCATACGGCTGGTGGTTATCCATACAGGTGGTTGTCCTTACGGCTGGTGGTTGTCATACGGTGATGGTTGTAGCACGGGTAGTGGTTGTCATACAGGTGGTAAACATCATACAGGTGATGGACCATCAGGTGGTGGTTGTCATACGGGTGGTGGTTGTCATACGGGTGATAGTTGTCATACGGGTGATAGTCTGAAAAACGGACAACAGAACACAAAATGATTGAAATGATAACGATAATAACAACAAGGCTTCAAGTAACAATGGAAATGTATATTATTATCAAATTTATTGTTATTATCATCATTAGTAGTAGCAGTAAGTAGCATCATTATCATCATTATCATTATATTCATTATTATTGCTGTAGTTGATTCATTAATGTATTGCTGTTCTTGTTCTTCCTTTTATCATCATCCTCATCCTCATCATAGATAATCACAGATCAATAACAAACCTATTAGTATACACCAATCAACACCAAGTAACACAAATAACCAAGTAAATAAACGAAAAAAAACACAATATAAACATAAACCAGAACCCAACGCTAAAATCGTAGAGGTTGAAAAAAGGCATGAAAAAATACCACAGAGTAGAAAATTACGAAATTGATTAATCAAATCGAGTTAAAAAAATAAATAAATAAATAAAACTTTGTAAGAATACATAAAATAAAAACGAAAAGACTTAAAAACGAAGAAAACGAGGGGGGGAAATGGAAAACGAAAAAAGAGGAAAAAATAGATAAGATAAAAACAAAAAACGAGGAAAAACTAAAAAAGAAACTAAAAAAGAAAAAAAAAAAAAAAACAAAAAAAACTAAGATAAAACGAAAAAAGAAAACGAGAAAAACATCTCCAATCGCCCCAATGGAACCATGACGCCATGCAGGCGAGCGTCCTGCAGCACGAGAGGCGGCAGTGCATGCGAGATTACGGGGCGCGGTAATGGCCAGAATTGGGCCATGTTTATTCATGAGTTGGCAACGGGCGCCCCTCGCCTCCCCGCCCACGCTGCTCGCCTCGCCTCGCCTCCCCGCCCACGCTGCTCGCCTCGCCTCGCCTCCCCGCCCACGCTGCTCGCCTCGCCTCGCCTCCCCGCCCACGCTGCTCGCCTCGCCTCGCCTCCCCGCCCACGCTGCTCGCCTCGCCTCGCCTCCCCGCCCACGCTGCCGTCTTCGCCTCGCCTCCCCGCCCTTCACTTGCTGCCCGCCTCGCCTCGCCTCGCCTCGCCTCCCCGCCCACGCTGCTAAAAACGAAGAAAACGAGGGGGGGGAATGGAAAACGAAAAAAGAGGAAAAAATAGATAAGATAAAAACAAAAAAAACGAGGAAAAACTAAAAAAGAAATAAAAAGAAAAAAAACAGATAAAACGAAAAAAAAGAGAAAAACACCTCCAATCGCCCCAATGGAACCATGACGCCATGCAGGCGAGCGTCCTGCAGCACGAGAGGCGGCAGTGCATGCGAGATTACGGGGCGCGGTAATGGCCAGAATTGGGCCGTGTTTATTCATGAGTTGGCAACGGGCGCCCCTCGCCTCCCCGCCCACGCTGCTCGCCTCGCCTCGCCTCACCTCCCCGCCCACGCTGCTCGCCTCGCCTCGCCTCCCCGCCCACGCTGCTCGCCTCGCCTCGGCTCCCCGCCCGCTCGCCTCGCCTCGCCTCGCCTCACCTCCCCACGTCGATGCTCGCCTCGCCTCGCCTCCCCGCCCACGCTGCTCGCCTCGCCTCGCCTCCCCGCTCCACGCTGTTCGCCTCGCTTATAACCTCACCTCCCCGCCCACGCTGCTCGCCTCGCCTCCCCAGCTTCTGCTATCGCCCTCGCCTCGGCCTCCCCACGCCCACGCGCTGTACTCGCCTCGCCTCGCCTCCCCGCCCACGCTGCTCGCCTTCGCCTCGCCTCCCCGCCCACGCTGCTCGCCTCGCCTCGCCTCCCCCGCACGCCGCTAACCGCCTCGCCTCGCCTCCCCGCCCACGCTGCTCGCTTTCTTTCGCCTCCCCGCCCACTACGCTGCTCGCCTCGCCTCGCCTCCCCGCCCCACGCTGCTCGTTCGCCTCGCCCTCTCGCCTCGCCTCCCCCGCCCACGCTGCTCGGGCTCGCGCTCGCCTCGCCTCGCCTCCCCGCGCCACGCTGCTCGCCTCGCTCTCGCCTCGCCTCCCCCGCCCACGCTGCTCGCCTCGCCTCGCCTCCCCGCCCACGCTGCTCGCCTCGCCCTCGCCTCCCCGCCCACGCCACTCCTCGCCTCGCCTCGCCTCGCCTCCCCGCCCACGCTGCTCGCTAAGTTCCTCGCCTCGCCTCACTCGCCCACGCTGCTCAGCCTCGCCTCGCCTCCCCCGCCCACGCTGCTCGCCTCGCCTCGCCTCCCCGCCCACGCTGCTCGCCTCCCGCCTCGCCCCTCCCCCTGCACCCATGCTGCTCGCCTCGCCTCGCCTCCCCCGCCCACGCCGCTGCTCGCCTCGCCTCGCCTCCCTGCGCCACGCTGCTCGCCTCGCCTCGCCTCCCCGCTTTTCTTCCACGCTGCTCGCCTCGCCTCGCCTCGCCCGCTCCCCGCCCACGCTGCACTCGCCTCGCCCTCGCCTCACCTCCCCGCCCACGCGCTGCTCGCCTCGCCTCGCACTCCCCGCCCACGCTGCTCGCCTCGCTTACTCGCCTCCTGCCGCCGCGCTGCTCGCCTCGCCCTCGCCTCGCCTCCCCCGCCCACGCTGCTCGCCTCGGGCCTCACGCTCCCCGCCCACGCGCTGCTCGCTGCTCGCCTCCTCACGCCCACGCTGCTCGCCTCGCCCTCTCGCCTCCCCGCTTCCACGCTGCTCATAACCTCGCCTCTGCCTCCCCGCCCACGCTGCTCGCCTCGCCCCGCCTTGCCCCGCCCACGCTGCTCGCCTCATCGCCTCCCCGCCCTTCTCGCCTCGCCTCCCCGCCCACGCTGCTCGCCTCGCCTCGCCTCGCCTCCCCGCCCACGCTGCTCGCCTCGCCTCGCCTCCCCGCCCACGCTGCTCGCCTCGCCTCGCCTCCCCGCCCACGCTGCTCGCCTCGCCTCGCCTCCCCGCCCACGCTGCTCGCCTCGCCTCGCCTCCCCGCCCACGCTGCTCGCCTCGCCTCGCCTCCCCGCCCACGCTGCTCGCCTCGCCTCGCCTCGCCTCGCCTCCCCGCCCACGCTGCTCGCCTCGCCTCGCCTCCCCGCCCACGCTGCTCGCCTCACCTCCCCGCCCACGCTGCTCGCCTCGCCTCGCCTCCCCGCCCACGCTGCTCGCCTCGAATCCCCGCCCACGCTGCTCGCCTCGCCTCGCCTCCCCGCCCACGCTGCTCGCCTCGCCTCGCCTCCCCGCCTCACGCTGCCCTTCCGCCTCGCCTCGCCTCCCCGCCCACGCTGCTCGCCTCGCCTCCCCTCCCCCGCCCACGCTGCTCGCCTCGCCTCGCCTCCCCGCCCACGCTGCTCGCCTCGCCTCGCCTCCCCCGCCCACGCGCTGCTCGCCTCGCCTCGCCTCCCCGCCCACGCTGCTCGCCTCGCCTCGCCTCACCTCCCCGCCCACGCTGCTCCCGCCTCGCCTCGCCTCCCCGCCCACTGCTGCCTCCCTCGCCTCGCCTCCCCGCCCACGCTGCTCGCCTCGCCTCACCTCCCCGCCCACTGCTCGCCTCGCCTCCCCGCCCACGCCACTCGCCTCGCCTCGCCTCCCCGCCCACGCTGCTCGCCTCGCCTCCCCCGCCCACGCTGCTCGCCTCGCCTCGCCTCCCCGCCCACGCTGCTCGCCTCGAATCCCGGCCCACGCTGCTCGCCTCGCCCTCGCCTCGCCTGCCCACGCCCGCTATCGCCGCCACCTCGCCTCCCGCCCCGCATGCTCGCCACTCGCCTCACCTCCCCGCCCACGCTGCTCGCCTCGCCTCCCCGCCCACGCTGCTCGCCTCGCCTCGCCTCCCCGCCCACGCTGCTCGCCTCGCCTCCCCGCCCACGCTGCTCGCCTCGCCTCGCCTCCCCGCCCACGCTGCTCGCCTCGCCTCGCCTCCCCGCCCACGCTGCTCGCCTCGCCTCGCCTCGCCTCCCCGCCCACGCTGCTCGCCTCGCCTCGCCTCCCCGCCCACGCTGCTCGCCTCGCCTCGCCTCCCCCGCCCACGCTTTCTCCTCCGCCTCGCCTCGCCTCGCCTCGCCTCCCCGCCCACGCTGCTCGCCTCGCCTCCCCGCCCACGCTGCTCGCCTCGCCTCGCCTCCCCGCCCACGCTGCTCGCCTCGCCTCCCCGCCCACGCTGCTCGCCTCGCCTCCCCGCCCACGCTGCTCGCCTCGCCTCGCCTCGCCTCACCTCCCCGCCCACGCTGCTCGCCTCGCCTCGCCTCCCCGCCCACGCTGCTCGCCTCGCCTCGCCTCCCCGCCCACGCTGCTCGCCTCGCCTCCCCGCCCACGTTGCTCGCCTCGCCTCGCCTCCCTACTCTACTATTCTAGCCCAAAACAAGAGATCTAATTGTGCAAACCTCACCGATCTGACGTCCTCTCACAGTCGTACGCCCGCCAGCTCCGTTCCCTATAGACAGTCGAAGAGTTGGGAAGGATAGATCAGCAGCAACTGGAGGAGGTGTCATGGCGTCTGTTTTGATGGTTGTTCAATGAAAATCTAATCGTTAAAGTCGTTATTTTCCATCCTTTTTTGAAAATTGAAGAGACCAGAATGATCAACCCTATTCAGAAAGCATCCCTAGCTTTTGTGACGTCATCAAAATAAACCCCATGTGTTTTTGTTTTTGTTTTCTTTCTTTCTTTCTTTCTTTCTTTCTTTCTTTCTTTCTTTCTTTCTTTCTTTCTTTCTTTCTTTCTTTCTTTCTTTCTTTCTTTCTTTTTTTTTGACAAAAAATATACTCAGACACCATGGCACCTCCTCGAGTTGCTACTGACCTAGCTTCCCCGTCAAAAAAGTATGCCCCGCCCACCTTCCCCGCTATTCAGAGGGCGAATCACGAACCGCAATGACTCACGAACCATTGACTCACGAACCATGAACCACGAACCATGAATGTGCGAATTAGAACCCGAGATCAGGTGAACACATATCGGGCTCCAGTCTATAATAAAACTGTATCCCAGAGAGAGTTATTATTTGCGGTTATTTTTCTTTGGCCAAAGAAGGTAGATTTAGATATGATTTTCTCCTTTGTTCTCACGGGATAGATAGATAGATTCAGAGATATATGTGCAATATATGTGCGTGTGTGTGTGTGTGAGAGAGAGAGAGAGAGAGAGAGAGAGAGAGAGACAGAGAGAGAGAGAGAGAGAGAGAGAGAGAGAGAGAGAGAGAGAGAGAAAGAAAGAGAGAGAGAGAGAGAGGCAGGAAGAGGGAAAAATAGAGAGAGAAAGAAAGAAAGAGATAGAGAAAGAGAGAGAGAGAGAGAGAAAGAGAAAAAGAGAGAGGGAGAGATAGACAGATAGAAAGAGACAGACAGACAGGCAGACAGACAGAGAAGTGACATATTCCTTGAAAGTTGACTTGTCATTTCACTACACTCAACACTTGGAATACATTAGACATAAATACAGAATGAAGATGATAAAAAAGACGAACACTTTCACAAATTTTTAATACGAGTGCAGGTAGAAATAGACATGAACTTTTCAGTAAAGAGAATGTTGCTTACAGTTACATGGTTTCTCTAAAATGTGATGAATAGATGTATAAGGCTGTTGAAGTTAATATGACCTAAAACATTTGATGATTATTGAAACACATGATGATGGAAAAAAAATAGTAATTGTACCAGTTATGGAAAAAATAATTTTCTTGATAACAATGACGATGATGATAAAAATAACGACAGTAGTTATAATAATAATAATGATGATTACAGTAATAATAATGCTGATAATAATAATAATAATAATAATAATAATAATAATAATAATAATAATAATAATAATAATGATAATGTCAATAATAATGATAATAATAATTATCATTATGATAATAAGGATAATAATAATTATCATTATGATAATAAGGATAATAAAAATAGTAATTATGATAACAATAATACTAGTAATACAGGTACTAGCAATAAGTTATATGCAAGAAAAAAGGTGCTTTAAAGAAGTCACACATTTTCTTCATACATAATCGTGACCGTCTTAATATTTACCCATTGATAATCATAATAGTTTTAAGAAAGTGGAGAAGTCAAGCAGATTCTGAACTTCATCGCCAGTGTTCGAAGCGAAGAGAAAAACCCCTAAAATTAAGGCAGTGTAAATTCGCTCCGCTTGTGAAAACCCTCCTTAAACTTTAACCCTTTCATTACCTGCTCGGAATCACATTCGTCCGAAAATTAGCACGATGATTAACACAATAATTAGTAAAGTTTAATTCCAAAAGCGCGGAGTTAAGGATAGCCACGGGATATGCCTTGTGTACGATAATTCCCGTTTTCTTTAGCCTCTCGTGGGTCTGGGCGAATGTTATTGTAGTTTATCGGGGTTGTTCAGGGGAGACTTCGCTATACTAATTCGTAGGTAGAAACGGCAGCTGCTGTGAGTTGGTGAGCCTCATATTGGCTTCTGTACGGCTTGGTGGGTTGTTTTTGTCTTACTTGGTTGTGGAGAGAGGAAGGGGTGAGAGTTAAATAAGAATTGGGATAGGTCGATAGAAAATTTGTTTTTAAGTAAGGAATATGTTGGGGACATACATCTATTCCTGATCAGAATATGTGTACTCAATTATACATATATATATATATATATATATATATATATATATATATATATATATATATATATATATATATATATATATATATATATATATATATACATTTTTTTTTCTTCTTTTTTTTACCGTAATGAATATAACAAAATGAAAAAAAACACAAACGTACGCACACATATACATACATACAATTAAAAGAAGGAACAAAATATGGCTTACGCAATCACCATTTTCAAAATTTCTCTCTATAATCCTAAGAAAAAAATAAAAATACA
>NC_091549.1:56308177-56330677 GCF_042767895.1 Penaeus vannamei
CCCCCCTCCTCCCTCCCCTCCTCTCCACCCCTTCCTCCCTCCCTCCTCCTCTCCACCCCTTCCTCCCTCCCCTCCTCTCCACCCCCTTCCTCCTCCTCCTCTCCACCCCCTTCCTCCTCCTCCCCTCCTCTCCACCCCAACTTCCTCCTTCCTCCCCTCCTCTCCACCCCTTCCTCTCCACTCCTTCCTCCTCTCCTTTCCTCCCTCCCTCTCCACTCCTTTCCTTCCCTCCCCCCACTTTCTTCCACCTTTCTTTCTCTCCCCCCGCCAAAAATTAGTTTCACACACAAATCTGTTTCACTTAAGAATCCGCGCACACACGCCTCCCAACCAGATTGCTTCCGGTGATAAATCTGATCTGCCGTTTCCTTTAACCGGCAAATAAAACGAACCGACGAAATCTGTCCGGTTTAAGATTTATATTTGGGTCTGCGTGGGAGAGAGAAGTCAGTGCGGTATTGGCTGCGAAGGGGGACGGTTGCGTCGGTTTCTCGCTCTGTCTATCTGGCTGTTTCTCGGTTTGTGGGTCCGGTGGTTTATGGGTTTCGTCGGGCTGGCTGTCTCTGTTAGCGGGTCCCTGTCTCTGTTGTTTTATCTTGATCTGTTGTTTCTCTTTTTGTTTTGTTTTGTTTTGTTTGTTTCTCTCTTACTTCTTTATCCTTTTTATTATTTTTTTTTCTCTCCGTCTCTCTCTCACTCACTCACACACTCTCTCTCTCTCTCTCACACTCTCACTCTCTCACTCTCTCTATCTATCTATTCCTCTCTCTATCTATCTATCTCTCTCTCTCTCTCTCTCTCTCTCTCTCTCTCTCTCTCTCTCTCTCTCTCTCTCTCTCTCTCTCTCTCTCTCTCTCTCTCTCTCTCTCTCTCCTCTCCCTCTCCCTCTCTCTCTCTCCTCTCCCTCTCCCTCTCTCTCTCTCTCTCTCTCTCTCTCTCTCTCTCTTCTCCTCATACAAATTTCTCTATTTCAGAACATACACATCATTCATATATTAGATGACGATTCCAATATTTTTGAAAGTTAGATTATGCCCTACTTGGACAGGCTTTTAAAAAATCAACAACCAATAGATGTGAAGTATAGTAGATACAACATGCTAACCAAAAAGAAAATAAAAAAAAATACTGATGAAAGAAAGAGAGAAAGAGAGAAAAGAAAAATAAAGGAGAGAGAGAGAAATAAACACATGATTCGAAAAACGCCGAAAGATTGAAAAGTGAACACATATATACAAACCAAGTGTCCAAAAAAAAAACACTAAACCATAAAAAAATGACACTTAACCGCAAGCTTAGAATGTGTCACCACAGTTCACCACCGAAACTGCAGTCGCTCTCTCGTTCCTCAACCCCCTTTGTATGCAGCGGCGTATAGAGGGGGGGAAGGGGGGAGGGGCGGTGAGGAGGGAAACCAGAGAGGGATATAAGATAGCGATTTTGAAATCTATTTTATAATCGGATAAATTGTATATTCTATGTTTCAAAATAAATCGCTGACTAGAGGACATTTTTTTATTTTTTACCCGGTAAATCATACCTAAAAAAAAAAAATAGATCTAGCGAAAAAACCACTCGAATGGCAACACTGTTCGGTCAGCTTCAAAACAAAAACAAATTGTCCCACGAGCTTCGAAATCCGTCTCGAAACACTAATTGGATAAAGTGATTATTTCGTATTTCAAAAAATCGCTAAATAAAGAGTAAACTTCAATTCTTTTCCTGCTACATACCTTTAAAAAAATAAAACTCTAGATCTAGCGAAAAAAATCACTAGAATAGCAAGTGTTCAGTCCACCTCCAAAACAAAAACAAATCGTCCCTGAAGCTTCGAAATCCGTCTCGAAACACTAATTGGATAAAGTGATTATCTCGAATTTCAAAAAATCGCTAAATAAAGAGTAAACTTCAATTCTTTTCCTGCTACATACCTTAAAAAAATATAAACTCTAGATCTAGCGGAAAAAAAATCACTAGAATAGCAAGTGTTCAGTCCACCTTCCAAACAAAAACAAATCGTCCCCGAAGCTTCGAAATCCGTCTCGAAACACTAATTGGATAAAGTGATTATTTCGAATTTCAAAAAATCGCTAAACAGAGAGTAAACTTTAATTCTTTTCCCGCTACATCATACCTAAAAAAAATAAACTCTAGATCTAGCGAAAAAATCACTAGAATAGCAAGTGTTCAGTCCACCTCCCAAACAAAAACAAATCGTCCCCGAAGCTTCGAAACCCGTCTCGAAACACTAATTGGATAAAGTGATTATGTTATATTTCAAAAAATCGCTAAATAAAGAGTAAACTTCAATTCTTTTCCTCCTACATACCTTTAAAAAAATAAACTCTAGATCTAGCGAAAAAAAAATCACTAGAATAGCAAGTGTTCAGTCCACCTCCCAAACAAAAACAAATCGTCCCCGAAGCTTCGAAACCCGCCTCGAAACACACGAATAACGCAACCCTTTGCCTTTAAGCTTCGTTTTTTTCCCCAAAGCTTCATTCACAACACGACTTTTTTGGGCGTGACTGTACGGAGGAAAAGAGAGTGTGTTCATTAGATAGACTGACACGCTAGCCACTCTTTTCAGGCGGCCTTTAATTGTGTTTTTGAAGTTGTTAAACTAGGAGGCCGACGCTCCTCTCTCTAATGGTTTCTCTGTCTATCCGAATACCTTCCCATTTAACTATCTATCTATCTCTATGTGTGTCTATGTTTATTTAACAATCAATTTATCTATCTATGTTGTGTTTCTTCATTTACTTAACAATCAATTTACCTATCTATATAGTGTTTATTTATTTATTTAACAATCAATTTATCTATGTAGTGTTTATTCATTTATGTAACAATCAATTTATCTATCTATATATTGTTTATTGATTTATTTAACAATCAATTTATCTATGTAGTGTTTATTCATTTATTTGAAATCAATTTATCTATCTATATATTGTTTATTCATTTATTTAACAATCAATTTATCTATCTACGTAACGTTTATTTATTTATTTAACAATCAATCTATTTATTTATGTAGTGTTTATTCATTTATTTAACAATCAATTTATCTATGTAGTGTTCATTCATTCATTTAACAACCAATTTATCTATGTAGTGTTTATTCATCTATTTAACAATCAATTTATCTATCTATGTAGTGTTTATTCATTTATTTAACAATCAATTTATCTATCTATGTAGTGTTTATTCATTTATTTAACAATCAATTTATCTATGTAGTGTTTATTCATTAATTCAACAATCAATTTATCTATCTATGTAGTTTTTATTCATTAATTTAACAATCAATTTATCTATATATGTTGTGTTTATTCCTTTATTTAACAATCAATTTATCTATCTATTGAGTGTTTATTCATTTATTTAACAATCAATTTATCTATCTATGTAGTTTTTATTCATTAATTTAACAATCAATTTATCTATATATGTTGTGTTTATTCATTTATTTAACAATCAATTTATTTATCTATGTAGTGTTTATTCATTTATTCAACAATCAATTTATCTATCTATGTACCGTTTATTTATTTATTTAACAATCATTTTATTTGTCTATGTAGTGTTTATTCATTTATTTAACAATCAATTTATCTATATATGTAGTGTTTATTCATTTATTTAACAATTAATTTATCTATCTATCTACATTTTACCTGTCTACCTCTCTGTCTGTCTGTCTATATATAACTCGTATGTCTATCTGCCTATAAACTAAGCTATCTATCTATTTATCTATCTACCTGTTTGTTTCTATCGATTTATCTCTTCATTACGGTAATGAAGTCTTTGTTTATTTATTTATCTATTTTACTATTGTTATTATTATTCATTTTTTATAAACTCCTCTTTCTTAGCCATGTCTGTTATTTTCTATATTTTGTTTCATTCTTTCTCCAGTATCTTTTTTTACGGTTTTATTGTATTTTCTCTCATTTCCCTCATTCTTTCTTAAAGTAACAATGCTAATAATGAAAACAAGAATGATGATAATGATAATAATAACAATACTGATAACGATAATTATAATGATAATGATAGTAATAGTAATGATAATGATAATACTAATAATAATGATAGTAATAGCAGTAGTAGTAGTAGTAGAAGTAATATTGATAAGAATAAGAAAAACAATAAGAATAAATGAAAATAAAAGATAATGATGAAAAAAATTCCTTTTCTATTTTCCGTCGATTTTGCTTTCTCACAGATTTTTTTTTTTTTTTTTTTTTATTAAATTCCCTCGACTCCATTATTATTTTCTTCCTTCTTTCATTTTTATTTATCTTAGTTTTGCGCATTTCTGTTCATTTCTACCTTTATCTTTCATATTTTCTTTGTATTTGTTTTTCTTTTTTCTTTCCTCACTTCCATTATTACATCATATTCGTCTCTCTTTCATTTTCTCTCCCTTTTCTCATTTCCTTTTTCTTTTCTTTTTTCTTGCATTTATTTGCTTATTCGTTAGTTCAGTTTTCCCTCAACACACATTATTTAAACCCCATTTATTTACTTAATATGATAACGATAATAAAGATAAGGAAGATGCCATTAACAACAATAATGACAGTTGATGGTAATAAGTACGAGAATAATGACAACATGGAAATGATCATGACATTTATGATAATAATTATTGTTGTCATAAAATTGAGGATAATGATGGGAAGATGATAGTAGTAATGATGGTGATGATGATGAGAATAAGAATAATGATAAGAATGATAATTATGATAACAATAGTAAGAATTGTAAAGATCAAAATTATATCAATTATGATAACAATAGTAATGATAGTGATAATGATGATAATAATGATGATAGTAATGATAATAATAAAAATGGTAATAACAGTAAAAATGAGTATGATAATAATGATAAAATGATAACAATTATGATAAAAACAATAATACTAATATTGATAGTAATAATAGTGATTATGATAATGATGATGATAATGATATTAAGATCCTTCTCCTTCTCTCCCTTCCTCTTCCTCCTGAATCCCAGTTCGTTTGCGCCTAATTGACCCTCACTTGTTTACCGCTCTCCTCGGCCTGTCTCTCCTCCTTTTATTCCTTTTCCCATCCTTCGTCTACCACTTTCTTTCTTTCTTTCTTTTCTTCTTTCTTTCTCTCTTTTCTTCTTTCTTTCTTTCTTTCTTTCTTTTCTTCTTTCTTTCTTTCTTTTCTTCTTCTTCTTCTTCTTCTTCTTGGTTTTGTTTTCCTTTTCATTTATTTTGTTCAACTTTTTCATCTCATATTATTCCTTGAAGGGGGAGAGGAGGGGAGGGGAGGGAGGGAATTAGAGAGGGGGAAAGTGGAGGGAGTAAAGTGGAGAGGAGGAAGTAGGAGTGAGGGAAAAGGGGCTTTATGAGGGGAAAGGGGGAGGTGCTGGCTGTAGAGGGGAGGGAACTGAGGAAAATGAAAAAAAAAATGAAAATGAAAATGAGAATTGAAAAAAATGAAAAAAATGGAGAAAAATGGAAAAAAAGGAAAATGTACCTTGTAGAAAGAAGTATAAATGGATCATATAAGGAGGAGTGTAAGTTGCAGGGAGGATATAAGGAGGAGGAGGAAGTGCAACCTGCAGGATGGGAAGGGAAGGGGAGTGAGAACAGGAGTCACAGACCTCCACTTCAGAAGCACTTCACCTCCAGCCTCCAACCATCACAGCGGGACCTCATAAACCCACTAAAAACACAGCTAAAAACCAGCAGTAGTTTAAACCCATTTGCTAAAGTGTAATCGTGTGGGTGTTCCTGTTTCTCTTTGGTCAATTACCGGCTCCATTTTCGACGTCTGTTTTCCTCTTTTTATCTGTGGATTTAAGGGCTCTTGTCGAAAATTTATCAACGCGACGTTTAAGATAGCGGTGTGGGATGCTTTGGTGTTTTTTTTTTTTATATAATTAGCATCATTATGTCCATCTCTCTGTCTGTTTATCCATTTGTGTGTATCTATTCTTTTGTAATCACACAAACGTACACCCTTAGGAATTTGTGGTATATATATATATATATATATATATATATATATATATATATATATATATATATATATATATATATATATATATATATATATATATATATATCTGTGTGTGTGTGTGTGTGTGTGTGTGTAGTAGTAGTAGTAGAAGTATAGATATGTTGATAGATCGACATATAGATAGATAAATAGGTGATAGAGTAATAGGCATATATAGATAAAGAGATAGAGAGAGAGAGAGAGAGAGAGAGAGAGACCGAGAGAGGAGAGGAGATGAGAGAGAGAGAGAGAAAGAAAGAACAAAGATACCAGAACAGTTTCATAGAGACAGATCACACTTGTAAAGCAACTCTCTACACATTAATTTCTTTTAACTAAGTGAAAGTAATTAACTTGTAATGAACTTAATTACGAAGTGGATGAGAGGGAACGAAGGAGATAAGAAGAAAGAAAGAAATGAACGAGAAATAATTAAAAAATACAAAAAAAACGAAAGAAAGAAAGAATAAAAAGAATGAGAGAGATAGAGGAGAGAAAAATTATAGTAATTCAAGTGAAAAGGGAGAAGGAGAAGGGAAAATTAGGAGAAATCAGCGAATAAGGATAATAAAGTGAGCAAAAGAAAGGAAAATCACATAAGAGGAGAATTAGAAAGACACAAAGAAGGAAATGAGAAAGTGGAAAAAAAGAGAAGATAAACAAAAAACAAAAAAGCAGTTAGCGAAAAAAAAAAAAATCCACGAATGAAAGGAATAAGCGAGAAGAAGAAAATTAAAAGTGAAAAAGAAAAAATTTTAACCGGACAGAAAGAAGAAGAAAAAAAATTCTTTTAAAAATACTTCAAAAACGACAAGGAATGTCGAAAAAGGGACACAGAGAATCGAACAAAGAAAAGACACGCCAGACAGACAATTTGGGACCAAGGTTAACGAGGAAAGACGCGATACCCCCCCTCCTCCCCTCTCCCCCTCCTTCTCCCTCTCCCTCTCTCCCTCTCTCCCGTCTCAATCACCCCTCCCCTCTCCCCCCCCCTGTCCCTCTCTCTCCCATCCCAATCACCCCTCCCCTCTCCCTCTCTCTCTCCCTCTCTCCCGTCCCAATCACCCCTCCCCTCTCCCTCTCTCTCTCCCTCTCTCCCGTCCCAATCACCCTCCCTCTCCCTCTCTCTCTCCCTCTCTCCCATCCCAATTATCCCCCTCCCCCCCGTACCAGCTCCCCCCAGGCCACACCCCATGGTTACTCCCCCGTACACAAATCTATCTAAATTCTCCTCCCATGGTACCTTCCCCACGTCCCTCCCCCTATGTCATTATCCCCCTCCCCCCTCTCACCTGCTCCTGCTCTATGCCCCTCCCCCTGCCCCATGCCCCTCCCCTGGCCCTATGTCCCTCCCCCTAGGTCATCTTCCTCCTTCCCTCCCTCAAGGTACCCTCCTCCACTCCTCCCTCTATCTCCCTCTCTCCCTGATATCTTTTTCCTCCTCTCCTCCCTCCCTCATATTCCTCCCCCTTATCCATTTTACTCTCTAATGATACTTCCCCCGTCTCCTTCTCTCCCTCTCTTCCCCACTTCTCTCCTTCTTCCTCCATTATCCTCCCTCCTCATCCCTCTTCCCTCCCTATCCAACCCCTCTTTCTCCTTTCTCTCTCTTCCTACTTTCTTACTCCCTCCTCTCACTTCTTAACTCCCTCTTCACTTCACTCTATCTTCCCCCTCCTCTTTCTCCATCCCCGCCTTTCCTTCCCTCGCCCCCCCCCCCCCCGCCTCTTCTCCTCATCCACCTCCTCCCTCCTCCATCTTACCCTCCCTCCTCTTCACTTTCTCCTTCCTTCATCCTCCTCCTCCTCCTCCTCCTCCTCCCACCAGCCCCCTTCCCCCGCCAGCCCCACACTCCTTCCTCTTCCTCTTCCTCCTACCCCTCCCTACCCCCTCCAAGCCCCTCCTCCCTCCTGTCCCTCCACCCCCACCCTCCCCCTTCTTCCTCTTCTCCTCCTACACCCTCATTACCCCCCCATCCCCCTCTTCCATCCCCCTCTTCCACCCCCACCTTCATTGCCCCCTCCCCACCCCCTCCATTTTCCCCTCCCTTCCTCCTCTCCTTCCCCCCCCCCCTCCACCGCCCCAACCACGCGGATCTTCAGAATCAGCAGGAAAAAGGGAAGACGATTGGGGTGGTTCTTCTCGACGTGACCTGAGATTTCGGGGACGGAAGGAGGGAAGAAGAGGGGAAGGGAATAAAGAGGGGAAGGGAGGATGAGAGAGAGAGAGGGAAAAAAGGAAGGAGGGAAGAAGAGGAGAAGGGAATAAAGAGGGGAAGGGATAATGAGAGAGAGAGGGAAAAAAGGAAGGAGGGAGGAAGAGGGGAGGGGAAGAAAAGGAAAAGGGAGAGAAAGGAAGAGGGGACGGGAGGATGGGAGGAAGAGAGGACAAAAGTGAAGGAGGGAGAAGGGAAGGAAGGATAGGAGAGAGGGAGAGAAACACAGAGAAAGAGGGATGTGAAGTGAGGAGATGGAAGGATGGGAGAGAGGGAGGCAGAGGGAAGGAGGGAGAAGAGGAAGGAGTAAATGAAAAAGAGAGTAAAAGAGAAAGGATATGAACCAGAAGAAGGAGATAGGAGGGAAAGGAGGGAGATGGAAGAGGCATAAGAAGTGAGAGGAAGCTATAGGAAGGGATGGAGAGAGGAAAAGAAGAAGGAAGAAAGGGAGAATGGAGAGAGAGAGGGACTATGGAAAAGAAGAGGAATGGGAGTGTTATGAAAGAGAGAGAACTGAAGAGGAGAGGAAGAGGGCGAGGAGGAGAATAAGGAGGAAAGAGAGGCACAAGAGGGTAAGAAAAATAAAGAAGGAAATGTTCAAGAGAAGAAGAGAGTCAGGCTGGAGGAAAGGAGGAAGAGAGGAGGGGAAAATAATGGAGAAAGAATGTAAGAAAAGAATAAAGATGGAGGAAGAAGGGAGGGAGGGAAAGCGGAAGGAGGAATAAAGACGAAGGGAAAGCTCAATAAGGCGAATAAAGAGGAAGAGACGTAGAAATGGAGGAAGGTGGAAAGGAGAATGTGTGTGTGTACGCGTGTGTGTGTTTATGTGTGTGTGTGTGTGTTTGTGTATGTGTGTGTGTGTTTATGTGTGTGTGTGTTTGTGTGTGTGCGTGTGTGTGTTTATGTGTGCGTGTGTGTGTGTATGTGTATGTGTGTGCGCGTGTGTATGTGTTTGTGTGTGTGCCCGTGTGAGTGTATGTGTGTATGTGTTGTGTGTGTGATAACAATTACATAAGCAATCACATAATTCTCATAATAACGATAACAAAATAATAAACAATACAAAATAAAAAAAAAACCTTCTAAAGGATTCTCCAAAAAAGAAAAATACTCCTCCATTCCGGACAACAGAAACCAAATTGCAAAAACACCTCAAACCTTCCTTAAAACTCAAAGACAACAACAACAAACAAAACAACACCACTTACAACCCCGACACGTGTCCCCCTCCCCAACCCCCACCACCCCCACACCCACATCCCCCACCACCAACACCACCCCAACACCCCATCCCCACCACCCCCAACCCTCCCACCCCAACACCACCCCCACCCCACCACCCCCATCCCCACCCCCAACCCCAACCACCTTCACCACCCCCACCACCCCAACACCACCCCCACCACCCCCGCCCAGCCGACTCGTCCTCCACGACCTCCTCCCGCCGACGGAATATCCCGCCGAAGCTGTCTCGGCGACGGCGGCAAATTCCTCGGAGATTATTATTTCCTCGTCGAGAGTTAGAGGCCGTGATGGAGTTCCCTCGGGAGGCGATCGAGAGGCAGGTTCTGTCGGGGATGAGCGCTCGTGTCATGGATGGATAGATAGATGGATAGGTTGAGAGATAGATGTGTATATATGTATACACACAGACACACGCATACACACACACATACACACACACACACACACACACACACACACACACACACACACACACACACACACATATATATATATATAGAGAGAGAGAGAGAGAGAGAGATAGTAGATAGATAGATGGATAGATAGATAGATAGATAGATAGATAGATAGATTGATTGATAGATAGATGGATAGATAGATAGATGGATAGGTAGAGAGATAGATAGATGGATAGAAAAATAGATAAATGGATAGATAGATGGATGGATAGATAGATAGATAGATAGATAGATAGACAGATAGATAGATAGACAGACAGATAGATAGATGGATAGATAGGTAGATAGATTGATTGATAGATAAATGGATAGATAGATAGATTGATTAATAGATAGACAGATAGATAGATAGATAGATAGATAAATGGATAGATAGATAGATTGATTTATAGACAGATGGATAGGTAGTAGATAAATAGATAGTAGATAGATAGATAGATAAATAGATAGATAGGTAGATAGATAGATATGTGTGAATATATGTATAAATATACATATATATATGTATATATGTATACTTATATATATATATATATATATATATATATATATATATATATATATATATATATATATATATAATATATATATATATGTATATATATAATATATATATATATGTATATATATATATATGTATGTATATATGTATATATGTACACACACAGACACACACACACACATACAAACATATATATATATATATATATATATATATATATATATATATATATATATATGTATATATATATATAATATATATATATATATATATATATATATATATATATATATATATATATATATATCCAAACATGCTTCCACGTAGGTAAGCACAAGAGGACCCAACTTAATTTTCTCCAACCAAGCGCTCCCTCCACCCCACCCCCTCCCCAACCCCTCCCCCAACCCCCTCACGCCCCCCCCTCAACGAATCACAGCAGAAAACAAATCCACCTTTTACCATAGTCAAAGAAAAAGACGTTCTTAAACAGGAGAGAGAGAGAGAGAGAGAGAGAGAGAGAGAGAGAGAGAGAGAGAGAGAGAGAGAGAGAGAGAGAGAGAGAGAGAGAGAGAGAGAGAGAGAGAGAGAGAGAGAGAGAGAGAGACAGACAGACAGACAGAGAGAGAGAGAGAGAGAGAGAGCCAGAGACAGACAAACAGACAGACAGACAGACCGACAGAAAGAGAGCGAGAGAGAGAGAGACAGACAGAAGAGAGAGAGAGAGAGAGAGAGAGAGAGAGAGAGAGAGAGAGAGAGAAAGACAAAGACAGACAGACAGACAGAGAGAGACAGAAAGAGACATAAAGACACAGAAAGAGAGAGAGAGAGCCAGAGACAGACAAACAGACAGAAAGAGAGAAAGAAGAACAGAATAAAGAATATGCCAACGAATGGAGTCTCGGAGCCGCCCTGCCTGATGAGCCAGCGCGAGAGGCCAATATTCTTCAGGCTGTGTCATGCACGGGCGGCGGGCGGGGAAGCTCATGCACTGTTAGGCGCGGGAGACGAGTCGCTTCGCCCCTTCGCTGCTCTCGCTCGCTCGATTCTTTTGTTGTTGTTGTTTTTTTGCGTATTTTAAACTTTTTTTTACGTTTTTTTCGGGTTTTTTTTTCTCGTTTGTTTTATTTTTTGTTGTCTTATCTTCGTTTCTTTTAGAGTTTTTTTTTTACGTATTTTAAACTTTTTTCCCGTTTTTTTTTTCGTCTTTTTTTCTCGTTCATTTTATTTTTTGTTTCTTTTAGAGTCTTTTTTTGTGTTCTTTCTTCGGCAGGGATTTATGTGACGTTTTTAACCTGTATTTTCTATTTCTTTTTTCTCTATCTCTCTTTTGGGTTATTTTTTCCTCTTTTTCTTTCTTTCTCTCTTTTTTCTTTGGGGGGGGTAGAGGGAGGGTTTTTTCTTCCTTATTCCTTTCTCCTTTCTTTCGTCTTCGTCGCCTCCATCCCTATCTCTCTTTCCTCCTTTTCTTCCTCTTCTTGTCCTTCTTCACTTCCCTCCATCATATCCATTTCACCCTCCTCCTTTTCCGACACCTTTTCGTATTCTTCCTCCTCCTACTCTCCCTTCTCTTCCTCCTCCTCTTCCTAATCTTCCTCCGCCTCTTCCTAATCTTCCTTCTTCTGTTCCTAATCTTCCTCCTCCTCTTCTTAATCTTCCTCCTCCTCTTCTTAATCTTCCGCAGCCTCTTCCTAATCTTCTTCCTCCTCTTCCTAATCTTCCTCCTCCTTCCTTTCTAGCTCCCCTTCCTTCACCATTTCTCGACCTCCAGTTCCTTTTCCCTCCTGCATTTCCCTTCTTTCTTGTCCTATTCCTCCCTCTCACACCCTCCACCT
Source organism: Penaeus vannamei (assembly GCF_042767895.1). Lineage (NCBI taxonomy): Eukaryota > Metazoa > Arthropoda > Malacostraca > Decapoda > Penaeidae > Penaeus > Penaeus vannamei. The sequence goes on from NC_091549.1 coordinate 56,320,486, forward strand.
CCTCCCCCTCCTCCTTATCCAGTTCTTTCCCCTCTTATCCTCCTCCACCTCCTCCTCCTTGTCCTCTTTATCTATCTCCTCCATCAGATTCTCCTCCACGTCTTCCACCTTTTTTACCTCCTCCTCCACCTCCTCCACTGTATTGTCTTGTCCTCCTCCACCTCCTCCACTTCCTTCATCTTATCCCCTTCCTCCACCTTCCCCTCTTCCTTATCAACCTCATCCACCTTTTTCTCCTCCACCTCCTCATCCACATTTTCCTCATCCACCTCCTCATCTACCTTTTCCTCATCCACCTCTTCATCCACCTCCTCATCCACATTTTTCTCATCCACCTTTACGTCTTTCCTCACCCATGTCAACCACCTCCTCACCCACCTCATTCACCTCCCGATCCACCTTTTCCTCATCTACCTCATCCACATCCACCTCTTCATCCACATTTTCCTCCTCCACCTCCACATCCACATTTTCCTCATCCACATCCATCCATCTCATCCACCTTTTCGTCCTTCCTCATCGACCTCCTCATCCACCTTCTCCTCATCCACCTTCTCCTCATCCACCTCCTCATCCACCTTCTCCTCATCCACCTCATCCACTCGCTTACATACCACCCTTTTCCTCATCTACCTCATCCACATCCATCCACCTCATCCACCTTTTCATCCACATTTTCCTCATCCACCTCCTCATCCACCTTCTCCTCATCCACCTCATCCACACGCCCCGCCAACGTAACCATCAGATTTGAAGGACCTCACGCTGACTCTGCCTTCAAGATAGAGTGTTCAAAGATCCATTTCTCTCCTTGGCTGTTGAACTCTGCTGAACTTTGCTGAACTCTGCTGAACTTTGTTGAACTCTGCTGAACTTTGCTGAACTCTGCTGAACTTTGCTGAACTCTGCTGAACTATGCTGAACTTTGCTGAACTCTGCTGAACTTTGCTGAACTCTGCTGAATTTTGCTGAACTTTGCTGAACTCTGCTGATTTTTTTCTGAACTCTGCTGAACTTTGCTGAAATCTGCTGAACTTTGCTGAACTCTGCTGAATTTTGCTGAACTCTGCTGAACTCTGCTGAACTTTGCTGAATGCTGAACTTTGTTGAACTCTGCTGAACTTTGCTGAACTCTGCTGAACTCTGCTGAACTTTGCTGAACTCTGCTGAACTCTGCTGAACTCTGCTGAACTTTGCTGAACTCTGCTGAACTCTGATGAACTCTGATGAACTTTGCTGAACTCTGCTGAACTCTGCTGAACTCTGCTGAACTTTGCTGAACTCTGCTGAACTCTGCTGAACTTTGCTGAACTCTGCTGAACTCTGCTGAACTTTGTTGAACTCTGCTGAACTTTGTTGAACTCTGCTGAACTTTGCTGAACTCTGCTGAACTCTGCTGAACTTTGTTGAACTCTGCTGAACTTTGCTGAACTCTGCTGAACTCTGCTGAATTTTGCTGAACTCTGCTGAACTTTGCTGAACTTTGCTGAACTCTGCTGAACTCTGCTGAATTTTGCTGAACTCTGCTGAACTTTGCTGAACTCTGCTGAACTCTGCTGAACTTTGTTGAACTCTGCTGAACTTTGCTGAACTCTGCTGAATTTTGCTGAACTCTGCTGAACTTTGCTGAACTTTGTTGAACTCTGCTGAACTTTGTTGAACTCTGCTGAATTTTGCTGAACTTTGCTGAACTCTGCTGAACTCTGCTGAACTCTGCTGAACTTTGCTTTGTTTCGATGCGTTGGAAGGACGTGTTATTCGTGTTCCTTACGTGTGTTATGATCGTCGAGGCTGAATGTCTGTCTGTTTGGAAGGGATGTCTGGGGGGGGGGGGGTTAGGAGGTAGAGGGTAGGGGGAGGGGGAGGGGTAGGAGGTTGGATAGGGGGGAGAGGGGAGGGGGGAAGGGGGGAGGGGGGTGATCGTCTGAGCTTTGAACATTTGATAAGAAGTAGTTTGTTGAAATTTCGTGTTTTGGGGAAAATGTGTATGAAAATATGTTCTGTGTTTGTGTCTGTATATGTTTTTTATGTGTTAGAGATTTGTAGGTGTTTGTGTGTGTTTTTTTTTTTTGTGAGTGTGTGTGTGTGTGTGTGTGTGTGTGATTATGAGTATGTACGTTCTTGTGTTTGAGCATGCGTGTTAGTGCGTACATTCCGTGTGTACATTCCGTGTGAATGCGTACTTTTTTACATATGTATGTACGCTTTAGTATGAGTGCATACATCTTTGTATCTACATGTACGCTTTTTATGTGTATATCTTTGTCTCATGTGCGGATGTCTTTCTACCCGTGTACACAAGATAAAAAAACGACCATAAACGTGCACAATGCTCCCATGTTCCGCGCAATTGTGTACATTTCCCGCACCTCCGCATGTCGTTTCCCTTCCAGATATGTGCGGAGGCCAACATACCTACGCTATGTTGCTTCCTTTAGCTTTCTATCTATTTTTTTTCCTTTTATTTCTATTTTCTATTCATTTATTCGCGTTTCTATTCATTCACTCATTTTTACTTATTCATTTTCATTCGTTTTCTATTCATTTATTCGCGTTTCTATTCATTCACTTATTTTTACTTATTCATTTTCATTCGTTTTCTATTCATTTATTCGCGTTTCTATTCATTCACTTATTTTTACTTATTCATTTTCATTCGTTTTCTATTCATTTATTCGCGTTTCTACTTATTCGTTAATTTTTACTCATTCATTTTTATTCGTATTTCTTTCTATTTGTGTTTTTATTTACATATCTGTTCATTTGTTTTTATTTCTATTTCTGTTTATTTATTTGCAATTGTATTTATGCCTCTTTATATTTATATTTTATATTTACTTCTATTCTATATTCATGTATTCACATTTCTATCTGTCTGTTAATCTATATTTGTTTATCTACGTTTTCATTTACATGTATTTATCCATTTTTATGTTTACTTATTTCTGTTTATATCTATTAATATCTATTCATAATTTATTCACTTTTAATATACATCTATCCATATCTGTTTATTCTTACTTTCATTCATTCATTTCTATATATATATCTATTTTCATTTACACCAATTCATTTTTAATTATATCTATTTATTCTCTGTTTTTGTTTCTATCTATTCGTATCTATTTATTCTATTTATCGATTTAATCTATCTACTTATTTATCTATCTCTATCTACCTATTCTCTTTTCTTTATTTCTATTCATTTATATATGTTTATAATACTTACTTATTTAACCTATTTATTCATTCATCTATCACTATCAACTTATTCTCTGTTCCTTTATCTCTATCTATTCGTATCTATTTATTCTATTTATCTATTTAATCTATCTACTTATCTATCTATCTCTATCTACCTATTCTCTGTTCCTTTATCTCTATTTATTTATATACGTTTATTCTATTTATCTATTTGATCTATTTATTCATTCATCTATCACTATTTATTAATTCTCTGTCCCTTTATCTCGATCTATTTCTATCTATTTATTCTATTTATCTGTTCCATCTATCTACTTATTTATCTATCTCTATCTACCTATTCTCTGCTCCTTTATCTCTATCTATTGATATATATTTATTATATTTATCTATTTTATCTATTCATTCATCTATCCCTATCTACCTATTCTCTGTTCCTTTATCTCTATCTATTTCTATCTATTAATTCTATTTATCGATTTAATCTACCTACTTATTTATCTATCTCTATCTACCTATTCTCTGTTCCTTTATCTCTATCTATTTATATATGTTTATTCTATTTACTTATTTAACCTATTTATTCATTCATCTCTCTATATCTACTTATTCTCTGTTCCTTTATCTCTATCTATTTCTATCTATTTATTATATCTATTTAATCTATTCATTCATCTATCTCTATTTACCCATTCTCTGTTCCTTTATCTCTATCTATCAATATTTGTTTATTCTATTTATCTATGTAATCTATATAATTATTTATCTATCTCTATCTACCTATTCTCTTTTCTTTATTTCTATTCATTTATATATGTTTATTCTTTTTACTTATTTAACCTATTTATTCATTCATCTATCTCTATCTACATATTCTCTGTTCCTTTATCTCTATCTATTCGTATCTATTTATTCTATTTATCTATTTAATCTCTTTATTCATCTATCTCTATCTACCTATTCTCTGTTCCTTTATCTCTGTCTATTTCTATCTATTTATTCTATTTATCGATTTAATCTATCTACTTATTTATCTATCTCTATCTACCTATTCTCTGTTCCTTTATCTCTATCTATTTCTATCTATTTATTCTATTTATCGATTTAATCTATCTACTTATTTATCTATCTCTATCTACCTATTCTCTGTTCCTTTATCTCTATCTATTGATATATATTTATTCTATTTATTTATTTTATCTATTCATTCATCTATCTCTATCTACCTATTCTCTGTTCCTTTATCTCTGTCTATTAATATATGTTTATTCTATTTATCTATGTAATCTATCTAATTATTTATCTATCTCTATCTACCTATTCTCTGTTCCTTTATCTCTATCTATTTCTATCTATTTATTCTATTTATCGATTTAATCTATCTACATATTTATCTATATCTATCTACCTATTTTCTGTTCCTTTATCTCTATCTATTTCTATATGTTTATTCTATTTACTTATTTAACCTATTTATTCATTCATCTATCTCTATCTATTAATTCTCAGTCCCTTTACCTCTATCTATTTATATATGTTTATTTTATTTACTTATCTAATCAATTCATTCATTCATCTATCTCTAACTACTTATTCTCTGTTCCTTTATCTCTATCTTTTTATATGTGTTTATTCTATTTACTTATCTAACCTATTTATTCATTCATCTATCTCTATCTACCTATTCTCTGTTCCTTTATCTATATTTCTATATGTTTATTCTATTTACTTATTTAACCTATTCATTCATCCATCTATCTCTATCTACCTATTCTCTGTTCCTTTATCTCTATCTATTGATATATATTTATTCTATTTATCTATTTTATCTATTTATTCATCTATCTCTATCTACCTATTCTCTGTTCCTTTATCTCTATCTATTGATATATATTTATCCTATTTATCGATTTAATCTATCTACTTATTTATCTATCTCTATCTACCTATTCTCTGTTCCTTTATCTCTATCTATTAATATATGTTTATTCTATTTATCTATGTAATCTATCTAATTATTTATCTATCTCTATCTACCTATTCTCTGTTCCTTTATCTCTATCTATTTCTATCTATTTATTCTATTTATCTGTTCAGTCTATCTACTTATTCATTCATCTCTATCTATATTCTATATCTATTATCTCTATCTATTGATATATATTTATTCCATTTATCTATTCAATCTATTCATTCATCTATCTCTATCTACTTATTCTCGGTTCCTTTATCTCTATCTATTTCTATCCACCTCCTTCGCCTCCTCCGCGACGCCATGTTCTCCGCGGCCGAATATTGGCGATTTCCTCAGCAAAATCCCCGTCTTGGCTTTCTTGATTTCCAATATTGCGTTTATTAGACGTCGTGATTGTATCTTCTCTATGCAGAAGCAACAGACGTAAATATCTTGAAGGTGGTGAAGCGAGCGCAATTTCGTCCGTATGCGAAGGGTCCGTAGAGGCGAGAGTGTCATGATGTCTGGGGTCTCTTTTTTTTTCTTTTAGCATGGGGAGTATGCGACCTCCCGCGTACATGGAAGAGAGGATGGGAGAATGGGTCTTACGTACCTGGAGCATAAGGTCCATGGCGACAGCTGGGGGCGTCTTCTGGGCGATCCCAACAGGGTGAATATTGGCTGAGGCGATCTTAAGGCACCAGTTAATATTCCTCTATATTAGATTTCGTGCCTTTTGGACAGGAGGGCGGGGCCAGTGGGTGGAGGAGGGGGGGAGAGGGGGGTCGTGGGTATACTCCCTTCTCCTCGTGTCTCCCTCCACTCCGTTTATCTCTCCCTTTCCTCCTTTCCTTTCTGTCTCTCTTTGTTTTGGTTCTTTTTACCTTTCTCTCTTCTTTTGTCTCTCTCTCTCCCTCTTCCAACTACGTTACTTGAATCTATGTTGTGTCTCCTTCTACTATTTTCCTTCTTCTTCTTTCCTATCCCCTCTTTTCCTCTCCCCTCTCATCCTCCCTTTTTTCTCCCTTCCTCTTCTTCCTTTCTTCCCACCTGTCTTCTCCTCTTCTTTCCCCTTTTTTCCCTTTCCTTTCTCCCTCCCTCTTCAAATCTTCTGGCCCTTCTCTTCTCCCTCACTATCCCCCCTCTTCCTCTTCCTCCCTTCACTTCCTTCCCCTCTCCTTTCTAATCGCTTCTCCCTACCTTTCCCTTCCTTTCCCCCTCCTTATCATCCCCTCCCCCATCCTTTCTTTCCCTCCCCCTCACCCCTCCACGCCACCCCATTGTCCCCCTTTCCTTTCCCTCCCCCACCCTTCCTTCCCCCTCCCCCTTACCTTCCCTCCCCTCGTCCCCTCCCTCCCCCCTCCCCCTTTACCATCCTCCTCCCTTTCTTCCTTCCCTTCCCCCCTCCCCGCCCTTTCCTCCTCCCCGCGTCCTCCCCCCCCCTTCCTCCTCCCCGCCCTTCCTTTATCTCTGTTTGTTTTGATTTATTTCTGTTTACATTCATTCTTTTATTACCATCGTTATTACATATGTCTATTCTTTAAAACTCTTTCTCGTTTACCTATTATTAATCTATTAATCTATTTTTATTTTTATTTTTATCTATAATCATTACTTTACATTCATATTTATTTATCACAATTTTTTTTATATCACAAGATTTTTTACAAATGTAAAAAAATTAAAAATGAAAAAGATAAAAAAAGACAAAATAATGAGACAGGAAGGAAAAAGATTTCATGATGAAAAAGAGAATAGAGAAAAAATGAAAAAAGGAGACAATGATAGAATTATTTTGTATTCTAAACCACGACATAAAACCTCAATTAATCCACACAAAAAGAGAGAGAAAAAAGGTATTTTAAAAAAGGTATTTCGTGATGAATATTCCTCGAATTAATTCCAGTATAGAGATAGAAATAGAAAAAAAATACATCATTCAAAAGTGAATACACGTCTCCAGAAGTCAAAGAAATAAGCCAAATGAGCTAAAGTTAGAGAGAAAAGACAAAGAAAATAAGATAGGTTTTTCCCTCACTGGTTCCAGAGGGAGTCTCGTTTTCTATGAAGGTCTAGTAAGGGGGGTCTTTTGTATTATTTAAAAAAAAAATTACGGTACACTTCCTTATTCTCAGGTGTTATTGGAGGTTTGATAAACATTTTATAGTTATAAAACTTTTCTTCTCTATACACTCCTCTCTTCAATGATAATAATAGCATATAAATATAACAAATAATTCAATAAATGAAAAAAGTCAAGGACATTTTGGGGCCGCGAGACTAGTTACACGTTCGTCCCGGCCAAACGTAAATCTCTCTATCCAAACTGACTTCAGAAAGAATGGTAAATCTTGCCCCTGAATCGCACCGTCCATTAGTAAACTTTGTGCCAGAATTACGCCTCTTAAACTTTAAGATCAGAGGAAGAAAAACCGCCAACACAAATAAAAGTTCGAGGCCAGCAGACCTCTCCTTCCGGCGGCGTACTGGAGACTGCCTACCACCCCCCAGGCCCTCCCCCTCCCCACCCACCCTTCCCGCCAAGACCCCACGTGATATAGAGACCGCGGGACGTGACGTCACGACCCGACCTCTCGCAAATAAAACAATGAAAATAAGGAACAAAAAATAACAGAAAAGGTTCCCCTAAACGTAGCATCAAAATCCCCCAGAGTAAACGGGAGACGCGCTCCATGTTTCAGAAGTCGCTGGGTTATTTCGTTCTTGCAGAGAAGACGCTGGGTTATAAAATTCGTGGGTCGGTATTGTGGCCTCGGAATTGTATGAATACAAACACTTTTATTTTTATACCAGTGTATGTATATGTGTGTTTGTGTGATTTTGTGTATGTGTGTGTATGTGTATATATGTATGTATATATATATATATATATATATATATATATATATATATATATATATATATATATATATATGTGTGTGTGTGTGTGTGTGTGTGTGTGTGTGTGTGTGTGTGTGTGTGTGTGTGTGTGTGTGTGTGTGTGTGTGTATGTATATATATATATATATATATATATATATATATATATATATATATATATATATATATATATATATGTATGTCTATGTATGTATGTATATACATGTACACAATGATTAGTATTGCCATACGGGAGTTTATATTTGTAACGCAATAGCTTCTGAATGCAGTCTTCCAACAGATGGCCGAAGTCCAGACTCCTTTCAGAAACTATGCTGTTATATCCTTGTACATGTAATGCAGGTTTAAAAGTTTTAATGTTTATAACTTCTGCATTTTACAAAGCATTTTATGTGCGAGGCATTTTATATGCATACACACATGCATACACGCATACATTCATACACTCTCACACACACACACATACTCATAATAATAATAGTGATAATAATGATAATAATGATAATATTAGTAGTAGTAGTAGTAGTAGTAATAACAACAATAATAATGATAATAATAATAATAATAATAATAATAATAATAATAATGATAATAATAATAATAATAATAATAATAATAATGATATTAATGATACTAAAAATAATGATAATAATAATAATAATTATAATGATATTAATGATACTAAAAATAATGATAATACTAATATGCATAATAGTAATATCAACGATAATGATTAAGTATAATAATAATGATAATAATAACGATGATAATAATCATGATAATAGCAAAATTGATAATGATGATACTAATGACAATAACACTAACAATAGCAATTATAATAACGATAATGACAAGAATACAGCACCAGGAAGAGAGAAAATAAGAACAATAATGATGATAACATATAATGAACACAGAACACCATCCTACTTTCACAAGCCCGCCATTTCTCCTGCATAATATTTCCTAATAACAGAAGTCCAATGGTTTAGTTGTGTATTGTGAGTTGTGAGTCGCCTAAATTGTGAAATAAATAAGTGTTTTTTTTTTTGTCTTTGTTATGGGGGTCGAGCGAGCAGCATCCAGGCACACCTTTCTGTTGCATTTTGGGAGGCAGGTAAGTGTCCTTGTCTTTCTCTATGTATTTCTCTGTCTTTCTTTGTGTCTTTTTCTTTTCTTTTTTTCTTTATGTTCTCTCTCTATCTATCTATCTATCTATCTCCATCTCTATCTTTCTCTATTTATCTATTTTTCTCTCTCTCTCTTTCTCTCTCTATCTCTTTCTTTCTTTCTTTCTTTCTCTTTCTTTCGTTGTCAGTATTTCTCTCTCTCCCTCTCTCTCTCTCTCTCTCTCTCTCTCTCTCTCTCTCTCCCTCTCTCTCTCTCTCTCTCTCTCTGTCTCTCTCTGTCTCTCTCTGTCTCTCTCTCCCTCTCTCTCTCCTCTCTCTCTCTCTCTCTCTCTCTCTCCTCTCTCTCTCTCTTTCTCTCTCTATCTCTCTCTCTCTCTCTCTCTCTCTCTCTCTCTCTCTCTCTCTCTCTCTCTCTCTCTCTCTCTCTCTCTCTTTCTTTCTTTCTCCCTCTCTCTATCTCTCTATCTCTCTATCTACCTATTTATTCATCCATATATATCCATCTATCTATCTATCTATCTATCTCTTCTGCCCTCACTCTTTCTTTCTCTGTCTAGATTTTCTCGATTTATTTTGTCTTTCCTTTTCTGTATTTTCTCTGTGTGTGCTACGTTGTCCAAGTCGTCTCTCTCGCTTTCTCTGCCCAGTCTCTTTCTCTCTCTCCTATTCTCACTCTTTCTGTCTTTCTTTGTATACGTTTCTCTGGCTTTCTTTGTATCTTTTTGTTTATCTCTCTCTGTCTTTCTCTATTTATCGATGTGAATGGTTATTCTCTTTCTGCTTATTTCTCTTCTTCTCCCTTTCTTTCTGTGTTATGCTGTGGTAGGTAAATCTGTCTATATTTCTCTTTTTTTGTCTATGTATATATTCTGTTTGTCTATTTTTCTTTTCTTTTTTTCTTTCTCTCTCTTTCTCTGTTATCCGCTTATCAAGTTTGCTTCTTTTTCTGTCTTTCCGTATGTTTTTTTTTATTGTCTGTCTATGTTTCTCTTCTTCTTTGTAT
>NC_091549.1:56358733-56368733 GCF_042767895.1 Penaeus vannamei
AGGGGGGAAAAAAGAAAGAATAGAATGAGGGATTATGGGAAGCAACAAAAGGGGAGAAGACGATGAAAGGAAAGAGAGAGAAAGGGAAGAAGAGAAAGACAAGGAAAGGAAAGCGCAAGAGAAAGGAGAGGAGCTAGGGAAGGGAGATGGTATCGGGGGAGGGGGGGGGGGGAGGGGAGGGGAGGTGAGTGGAGGGGAGTGGAGGTGGAGGAGTAGCTCCTTCCAGTAGATCCGACAACAATTGGGGTAATAATGGAACAGACTCTTCCTCACCCCTCCCCCCAGACCCACTCCAGTTTCCCCCCTTCCCTCCTCCCTCTTCCCCTTCCCTCTTCCTCCTCTCTCCTCCTCCTCCTCCTCCTCCTTCCTCCTCCTCCCTCTCTGCACTACTCTCCTCCTTCCTTCTCTTCTTCTTCTATTGCTTCTTCTTCTTCGTTTCTTCTTCTTCTTCTTCTTTCTTCTTCTTCTCCTTCTTCCTCCTTCTACTCCTTTCACCCTCCTCCCTCCTCCTTCCTCATCCCCCTCTGTTCCTCCCCTCCAACCCTCCCCCTCCTTCTCCTCCTCCTCTTCCTCTCTTTTTTTCTTCTTCCTCCTCCCTCCTACTCCCTCATCCCTTCTATCCCTCCACCTCCTCCTCTTCTTCCTCTTCTTCCTCCTCCTCTTCCTACTCCTCTTCCCGCTCCTCCTCTTCCTCCTGTTTTTCTTCTTCTCCTCCTCCTCCTCTCTACTCTTCTATCCTCCTCCTTCCTCCTTCTTCTTTCCTCCTCTTCCTCCTCCCTCCTCCTCTTCCTCCTCTCCTTCTTCCTCCTTCCTCTCCTCTTCCTCCTCCTCCTCCTCCTCCTCTTCCCCTTATCCTCCTTCCTCCTCCTCCCTCTTCCCTACTCCTCTTCCCCCGTCCCTCCTCCCTCCCGCTCCTCCCCCCTCCCTACCCCTTCCCTCTATTCCTGGATACCCATGCCCCCATGCTCCCCCCACTACCCCCTCTTCCCTTCCCTCCCCACTCACCCCTCCTCCTTCCCTCTTCCTTTTCCTCTTTCTTCCTCTTCCTTCCTTTCCTCCTCCCTCCTCCTTCCTCCCTCTCCTCCTCCTCCCTCCTCCTCCTCCAGCCCTCCTTCCTTCCACCTCCCTATCCACCCCCTCCCTCCCCTCTTTTTCTCTTCCTCTCCTCCTCCTTCCTCCCTCTCTTCTCTCTCCTTCCTCCTCTTCCTTTCCTCCCTTCTCTTTCCTTTCCCCTTTCCTCCTTTCTTCTTCCTTCCTCCCTCTCCTTCCTTCCTTCCCCCCTTCCTCTCCTCCTCCTCTCTCCTCCTTCCCTTCCTTCCTTCCTTCCTTCCTTCCTCTCTCTTCCTCCTCCTCCCTCTTCCTTCCTCCTTCCCTCCTTCCCTTCCTCCCAGCCCGCTGAGTTCAGATTTGTTCCTTTGTTCCTTTTTCTGATCCCCGAGAGAGGAAATCATTTTTGAAGGAAAGGAAGAGGAGAAAAGAAGTTTCTTGTGAATTATCTCTTTCTGTCTCTGTCGCTCTCTTGTCGTCTTTCTCGGTGTGTGTGTCTTTCTCTAGGTGTCTCTATTTTTCACTCTCTCTTTCTCTGTTCTGTTCCTGTCTGTCTCTCTCTCTTAGTTTCTATTTGTTTCTCTCTCTCTCTCTCTCGCTCTCTCTCCCTATCTCTGTCTCTCAGTCCCTTTCTCCCTTGCTCTCTCTCATGTCTCTCTTTCTCTACTTTTTCATTCTTTCTCTCTCTCTCTCTCTCTCTCTCTCTCTCTCTCTCTCTCTCTCTCTCTCTCTCTCTCTCTCTCTCTCTCTCTCTCTCTCTCTCTCTCTCTCTCTGTCTCTTTCTCTCTCCCCCTCTCTCTCTCTCCCTTTCTCCCTTTCTCTCTCTCTCTCTCTCTCTTTCTTTCTCTCTCTCTCTCTCTCTCTCTCTCTCTCTCTCTCTCTCTCTCTCTCTCTCTCTCTCTCTCTCTCTTTCTCTTTCTTTCTCTCCCTTCCTCTCTCTCTTTTTTTCTCTCTCTGTTTCTCTCTTTCTCTTTCTCCCACGCTCTCTCGGTCTTTCGCTCTCGTTCTCTGTCTCTTGCTCTTTCATTCTCTTTCTTACTCTTTCGCTGTTTTTCATTTTCTGGGTCTTTTGCTCTTTCGCTTTCTCGTTTTCTCGGATATAAACACATGCGTTTACATGTATGTGTGTGTGTGTGCGTATACATGTGTGTGTGTGTGTGAGTGTGTGTGTGTGTGTTTACATGTGTGTGTGTGTGTGTGTGTGTACGTTTACATATGTGTGTGCGTGTGTGTGTGTGTGTGTCCATGTGCGTGTCTGACTCTAGCGAAGGCGCCGGAGTAATCTGCACATAACATTAAAAAACTTTTGCAATCTTCCTCCACACTAACAGAAATATTAGGAAGACCCCGAACTCCCGCCAGAATTCAAGGTTGACTTACGTTGACTTAGCCTTGGCTCAGCTTGATTTAAACTTGACTTATGGTTAACAGCTCGACTCGACTTAAACAAACATTTGCTCAGGAATAGTTGTGGAATGTGTTGTATTTTGTTTTTCTTCTTTCTTTACAGAAAAGACAAGTAAAAATAGTGTTACAAAATTAATACACGGTTTGAAACAAAATAAAAAACATTTAGGTTCGTATTTCAATCGTATAGGAATATGCATACACGTAGGTAAATAAATAAAGAGATTAGATAGATAGATGGATAGACAGACTGGTAGGTACACAGATAGATAGATGAATAGCCGGATAAGTAACGAAATAGATTTATTTAATAGACCGATTGATGGATAGACAGACAGGAAGGTATATAGATACGCAGTTGAATAAGACAGATAGATAGGCAGAAATATATTTTTGTGAATAGACAGGTAGGTAAGTAGATAAATAGACAGTTGAATAGATGGATAGGTAAGGAGGTAGATAGATTGATAGAGAGATAGGTAAGTATAAAAGGTATGTATTTAAATTGTCATAGAGGGAAGGAGATCGTTAAATACATAAGTAGCAAGACTGATAAGTTAGCAGATAGACAAAGTAAGTAGGTAGATAGATAGCTAACTGGATAGACAAATAGATAGATAAATAAATTAGTGGATAGGAAAAGAGTTAGATGAATAGATAAATTAGTGAATAGGCAAATAGTTAGATAGATAGATAAATTAGTGGATAGACAAATAGTTACATAGATAGATGAATTAACGGATAGACATATAGTTAAATAGATAAATAAATGAGTGGGTAGACAAAGAGTTAGATAGACAGATAAATTAGTGGATAGACAAATAGTTAGATAGATAGATAAATTAGTGGATAGGCAAATGATTAGATAGACAGATAAATTAGTGGATAGGCAAATGATTAGATAGATAGATAAATTAGTGGATAGACAAAGAGTTACATGAATAGATGAATTAGTTAGATAGAGAGATAAAGGAGTGAATAGACATAGATATGTATAAACAGGCAGTTGAAGAGACAGATAGGCAAGTAGATAGATAGATGGGCAGATAGACAGAATAGGTAGGTAGATAGACAGCTAGTGAACAGAAGATAGGAGATAGATACACCGAAGGATAGGCAAATAGGGAGGCATATAGGCGGATACCTGAAGAGACAGATAGATAGGCCTATAGATAGATTGGTGGATAGGCATAGATAAATAGATAAACTTAAAATAAATTAATTTGGCAGATACAAAGCCCGTGAGAGCAAAGCCAGACGCAGTGACGAATAATGAAGTCCTTTTAATTATCGCAAAATTGGCAGATATAAACTACTTTTTTGCGAGAATTGCATCGGTTGCATTGTTTTATTACAAATGTATATTTTTCTGATAGTATAACCTATTACAATCCTCCCCCCCCCCCAATATTACACCTTATTACAAATGTGTGTATCTATTGCATTGTTTTATTACAAATATACAGTTTTCTAATAGTACAACCTATTACAATTTCCCTCCAATATTACACCTTATTACAAATGTGTTTTTTTTCTTTTTCAATATTATAACTTATTACGATTATTTTTTTTCTTTGCAATATCATACCTTATCACAAAGTTTTTCAATATCACAACCTTTCACGAGTATTGCTTTTAATATTACAATTTTTTTTTCTATTCTCTTTTAATATCATAAGTGCAGGGAATTCGATGATTAAAAGGATTTTAAGCAACTTACATACAAAGGTAGTTCCTCTGCCTCCCTCTCACCTCCTCCTCCTCTCTCTCATTCTATATCTTTCATCCTCTCTCTTTTCCCCTCTCCCTACCTCCCTCCCTTCCTCCTCTCTCTCTTTCTCTCTCTCTCTCTCTCTCTCTCTCTCTCTCTCTCTCTCTCTCTCTCTCTCTCTCTCTCTCTCTCTCTCTTTCTTTCTCTCTCTCTCTCTCTCTCTCTCTCTCTCTCTCCCCCTCTCTCTCTCCCTCTCCCTCTCTCTCCCTCCCTCTCTCTCCCCTCCCTCTCTCCCTCCCCCTCTCTCTCTCCCTCTCTCTCTCTCCTCCCTCTCTCTCCCTCCTTTCTCCCTCCTCCCTCCCTCCCTCCCTCCCCTCCCTCCCTCCCTCCTCCTCCCTCCCCTCCCTCCCTCCCTCCCTCCCTCCCTCCCTCCCTCCCACTCTCGCACTCTCGCACTCTCGCACTCTCCCTCTCTCTCACTCTTCCTCTCTCCCTCCCTCCCTCTCCACCTCCCCCTCCCTTCCTCTCTCTCTCCCTCTTCCCCCTCCCCCTTTCTCTCTCTCGGCGGTTCAGAAGAGAAGAGAAGGCAGCTTCGGATTCCAAACGCGATTTTATTTTCGAGTCTGAGGGTTGAGGGCGGGAAGGAAGCCCCGAAGATGAAAACAACTTGGGTCTCATCTTTCAAGATAAATCAGATTTGTGTGTCGTGGGCGTTTTTTTCCGTTTCTTATACGTTTTCTGTGCATTCAGGTGTTATATGGTGTTGGGTGTAGGTTGGTGTAAGCAGATACGTGCATATATTCTTGCATAATGCATGAACACAATAAATATATGCAAACTTGCTTATACACATATATAGGTATACATGTATGTATACCTATATATGTGTATATGCATACATGCATTCATTTATGCATATATACATACATATATACATATATACTTACATACCAACCCACACACATACATACACACATAGATACATACCCACATAGATATAAACATGCATACACACATACATACATACACACATAGATACATACCCACATAGATATAAACATGCATACACACATACATACATACACACATATATACACACTTACAGACGTACGTGCAAACACACACACATGAATTCATACGTCCATACTCACACACTCAAACTTGCTACACAGAAAATTTCAAACAGCAGAAAAAAAAATCCGCAAAAATATTATATATAGCAAGGAAGTTAGTTCAGCAGAAGCAGAGATCCGCAGCAGAAGCAAAGAGGCGAGCCGAGCGGAAGCAGGCATTGGTAAGCAGAACTAGAGTGATGGGAGCAGAAGCAGTGATTCGTAGCAGAAGCGGGGAGAGAGGCTAGTAGATGCACGGGTTCCAAGCAGAAGCAGAGAGGAGGGTTTTATTGATAACTTCGAACTCCTGCTTTTCAGAATCAGAAGCAGGAAGGCGAGGTGAAGAAAGGGCAGGTATTCAGAGCAGAAGCAGGGAGGCGAGGCAATTGCAGAAGCAGGGAGTGAGGCAAGCGGATGCTGGGGATCCAAGCAGAAGCAGGGATTCAAAGCAGAAGCAGAGATAAAAGTTGATCAGAAGCATTAATCTGAAACATAAAAAAACATTCGAAATGACCAGAAGTCTCGAATCAGAGTGAATCCAAAGCAGGGATTCGAAGCAGGAAGCGGGAATCACCCGAACCCCTTTCGAAGCAGCAGTTTGGCAGCGAGCGAGCGAGAGAGAGAGTTCAGGGAAGCGAAAATAACATTTAAATTACAGAAGGGGATATGTTTTATGGCTCGGCTCCCGGTGCGTGAGTGGGCATTTGTTGAAAGGGGTTGCATGCCTCTGGTCAACCCTTCTAGCAATTGCACGCGCGTGAGTGGCATTACCATATTATTGCGCACGTCTCTCACTGTTTCTCATGGCTGATATTTCTCTTAAAAGGAATTAATGGTATGCGTGGGTTGAGGGGGCGGGGGAGGGGTGTAGGGGTGGGGGGAGTAGGGGAGGGGCTTGTTTATGGGTGTAGGGGGTAAGAGTGTGGGGAAGGTGTGTGTATGTGTGTGTGTGTGTGTGTGTGAGTGTGTATGTAGATGTGTCTGTGTTTGCATGTGTACCTGTACGAGTACATATGTGTTTGTTTGGGTGCGTGTGTGTGTTTCTGTGTCTGCTGTCGGTATGTCTTTGTGTGTGTGTATGTGTGTGTGTGTGTGTGTATGTAGATGTGTCTGTGTTTGCATGTGTACCTGTGCAAGTACATATGTATTTGTTTGGGTGCGTGTGTGTGTTTGTGTGTGTGTGTGTGTATGTGTGTGTGTGTGTGTGTGTGTGCTGTCTGTATGTCTTTGTCTGTGTATGTAGATGTGTGTGCGTGTTTGCGCGTGTGTGATTTCTAACTGTGATCTAACTTTTGGTTTTCATTTTATTCTTCCTTTGTTAACACGAAAAAGTTGGAACAGAGAAATGTATGCAATCAAATATATTGAAAATGTAAAAATTGTTGGTTTGAAGATGAAAAATACATGCATATAAACCTTTATACACATATATGGAAATATGAATATATATACATCCATGTAGATTGATATATAGATAGACATAGATAGATGTAGATATAGATATGCAGTAGATACATCGAAATATGCATGTATGTATATTATATGCATGTATGTATGGATGGATGCATATGTGTGTATACATACATACATACATACATATATATATATATATATATATATATATATATATATATATATATATATATATATATATATATATATATATATATATATGTATATATATATATATATATATATATATGTATATATATATATATATATATATATATATACATATATATATATATATATATATATATATATATATATGTGTGTGTGTGTGTGTGTGTGTGTGTGTGTGTGTGTGTGTGTGTGTGTGTGTGTGTGTGTGTGTGTGTGTGTGTGAATTTATGCATGTATCCGTTGGTAATAAAGGACAAAAACTATTGTATATATTCTATGATATTATAATTTTACTCCTGCGAAAAAGTTTACCAAAAATCACAACAATATTTTTGCAGTTTTTTCCATTTCCAATTCCTCTTCTGAATCATCAAAAGTTATATATCATTCTCATCCTATTTTCGTAACTTGACCTCACGTGACCTTGTTTCACCTCAAGCTGACTCAGATTTTACCATCCTGTCAACATCCTTTCCATGACCTTTGACCTTATCCGACCCCCTGATTCATCTGTGTTATGAACGAGAATTAATCATTTCCAGAATCATGTTCATATCAACGTTTATTTTTCACTTAATTCATGTAATGTTGATGATTATAATGAATGCTAATGACTTGTATTTCATTTGTATTATTATTCAGTTCTTCATTTCAGCTAATGAACAATAGCTATTATCATTATTGTTATCATATATGTATTATTCATGATGAATTGAAAAAAAAAACACTCTACTGTGTTGATACGATCTTAGAAAAATCCATAAAACACAAACTAGAAATAATAAAATAAGTGAGAAAACAGTTTCGGAATCTTCTTGGAATCCCTCTTCAGGTCTGGAGATGGATTCCAGGAGGATTCCGAATCTGTCTCATTCATTGCAATAAATATTGTTTGTGCATCGTGGGGTTTTCTGCCATGTGCAATCCATGTTCAGATAATCATTTTACTCGATTCATGGTGATTATCATAACGTTTGATAATGACTTGCATTTGATTTGTAATATTAATTCATTCTTCTCAGTTAATGGACGTATCATATATCACCATTTTTATTATAGATGCTTTATTAATGTTTATATTTTTTATTACTAGATTCATGTACTCCTGATGATTCTTATAAAGTTGAGATGATGATGACTTGTATTTAAAATATTAATTCATGATTCGTTCTCCCTTTCATGATAATTAATGCGTTAGTATATTCATTTTTCCATTATACATATTTTTTCACAATTCTGAAGCAAATGATTTTATCTTTGTTCACATACTTCTCTTTTCTTGTAACAATAAGCAATAAGTTCATTTCTTTTTCCTTCATATAACTGCAGTTCGTAAATTTTCTCAAACCAATAAAGTGAAATAGATTATATAGTTTATAGGGAGATAAACAGGGTAAAAATAGAGAAGTTCTAAAAGGATAGAATAAAATGAAAGGTATAGTTTGTATTGAGATAGATTTTGTAACATACGAAAATGGAGACATTCTCGAAGCAATAAAGTAAAATAAATAGCCTAACATGAACAGAAATGGATAAGAAAAGAAAAAAAAAACGAAACAGAGTGTGAATTAAAATATATCGGTTTTCCTCTGCTGGTGTCATTTAACTTTTCGCGGAATTAAACACAGTAATTCAGCTGCTGTGAGAGAACAGTGAGATATATGGTTTATACTCTTATAGGTAACTGGAGGCCATTTTTTTTATCTCTCTCTTTTGTTATTTCTCTCTCTTTTGTTATTTCTCCCTCTCTCTCTCTCTCTCTCTCTCTCTCTCTCTCTCTCTCTCTCTCTCTCTCTCTCTTGTCTCTCCCTCTCTCCCTCTCTCCCTCTCTCCCTCTCTCTCCCTCTTTCTCCCTCCCTCCTCCCTCCCTCTCCTCCCCCTTTCCCTCCCTCTCCCTCCTCCCCCTCCCTTCCCTCCTCTCCCTCCCTCCCTCCCTCCCTCCCTCCCTCCCTCCCTACCTACCTACCTACCTACCTACCTCCCTCCCTCCTTCCCTCCCTCCCTACGGCAACACAGGATAAGCAGACTCTATATCAGGTACAGAGCAGGAGATTTATATAGCAAAATACTCACATCATTGAGATACATCGTTTGGCTTTCACTTTAAATCCCCGATTCCCTTGACAATTTCGATTATTTTTCTTCAATTAAGTATTCGGGTTGGAGATGCTTCTCATCCTCTGAGGTTCCAGATCTCGGAACCACGGATTTGCATTTATCTTGTTTCTGAACATGATCTTTCCACGTGTAGAGAGGTAGCCTCAGTTGAACTTTTCCATTGCACTTGAAAGCTCGGCGATGACTGGGTGACTGTGGCACGCTTGAACAACAATGGCCATACTTTCACATTATTATGATCTACAACCTGTCAATCTGCCAGTCTGCCATAAATTCATTACTCGCCTGTCAACGTGCCATCAGTCATCACCAAGCTGTCAGATGCACCTTTGGGCTAATAGATGAAAATTGTCATAAGGTCGTAATTAGCTATAACAGGGTCGGGTTTAGATGACTTTATTTTTAGGTTCTGTTTGAAATTCTGTTTGGAGTTTTGTGTCGCCTAAATCTGCATTTCAGACGATTATAATAGAATAGGTGGAGTTACAGTGAACGAGGAAGAGAGAGAGAGGCAGAAAGAGCGTATGAGGAAGAGAGAAACGTTAAGAAACAGAGAAAAAGGAGGGAGGAGGGAAGGAGAGAGAGAGAGAGAGAAAGAGAGAGAGAGAAAGAGAAAGAGAGAGAGAAGAAGAAGAGAGAAGAAGAAGAAAGAGAGAAGAGAAGAAGAAGAGAGAGAGAGAGAGAGAGAGAGAGAGATCAAATTCATACTCCAATAGTTACAATAGTTATTCTTTTTATATAGGTGGTTACAGGGTATAGTCATATGGGCAAAGTAGAAACAATATCAGGTACATTAGTAATTATACATAAAATATTCACCTATCAGAAATTGAGGTATAGTGTTTGGTTTTGTATTTAAATGCCTGATGCCATTAACAATTTAAATTATATTCCTTTAATTTTGTTTTGAAAGTATCAAGATTGGAGATGCAGTGGGTTGTTCCAGATCTCAGGTCTTCGGATTTGCATGTCTTGACCCTGT
>NC_091549.1:56373733-56391233 GCF_042767895.1 Penaeus vannamei
TAGTGTTTGTTGTAATCGTATTAGTTGTAGTTGTACCAGTTGTCAAAGAGCCAATAGTAGTAGTAGTAGAAGAAGAAGTAGCAATAGTAGTAGTTGTAGAAGTAGCGGTGGTAATTGTTGTTATTGTTGAAGTAACAGTAGCGTTCACATCACTGTAATAACGATAGCAGTAGTTTCTTCATGTCACCTGGGCTTAGCATGATCAGTAATCCATACGTGAAATGAATATTTAAAGAACATCTTTAAATATTTAGAAAAAAAAAATCGAAAACATAAATCACGGAGCTCTCACGCCATGACTCTTTCACAACTTCGGGACCAACGAGCCTTGAAGTCACGTCAGAGAGGAAAAAAACAACCAAGGAATCGTGTAGTCAGCTGTTTGGAAGAGATGTCAGCTGTTTGGAAGAGATGTCAGCTGTTTGGGTGAGATGTCAGCTGTTTGGGTGAGATGTCAGCTGTTTGGAAGAGATGTCAGCTGTTTGGAAGAGATGTCAGCTGTTTAGATGAGATGTCAGCTGTTTGGAAGAGATGTCAGCTGTTTGGAAGAGATGTCAGCTGTTTGGAAGAGATGTCAGCTGTCGTTCCTCTGAGATCGGAGCGGAATTCGATCATTAAGGTCTTGGAAGGACTTTATTTTTTTGTCTTTGTTTCTGTTTGTGTCTGTTTGGCTGTCTGCCTCTGTTTCTGTCTCTGTTTCTGTCTCTGTTTCTGTCTGTTCGTATTTTTGTTTGCCTGTCTACCTGTCTGTCCGTCTCTGCCTGCTTGTCTCTATTTCTCTCTGTTTATGTCTACTTGTCTGTCTTTCTGTCTGTCCCTGTTTCTGCCTCTGTCTTTGTCTTTCTCTCTCTCTCTCTCTCTCTCTCTCTCTCTCTCTCTCTCTCTCTCTCTCTCTCTCTCTCTCTCTCTCTCTCTCTCTCTCTCTCTCTCTCTCTCTCTCTCTCTCTCTCTCTCACACACACACACACACACACACACACACACACACACACACACACACACACACACACACACACACACACACACACACACACACACACACACATACGTACGTACATGCACACGGACACGCACACAAACACACACACACGCACACACACACATACACACACACGCGATAATATCAATAATGATGATAGTAATGATAGCAGTAATAATGACAAGAACAACATTAATGATAAGAGCAATCCAAAATCCCGTAAAGTCCACGAATATTACTAAAAAGTAAATTGCAATACTTTGGAACAGGATTCAGCTGAAGGCCTGCTGGCTACTGGGACCAAGGCTACATCGACATTCGTGATTGTAATAAGATAGGAAAGAGTGAGAAAGCTATAACAGCAGGGATACCTAGAGCCCTTATGGCGTGATCGCCCATACGCTTATTAAGGGTAGACAGTAACTGGTGGTTCTCAGGTGCGAATTACAGGGTGGTTTTCCTCTACACCCTCAGAGACAAATCAATTTGCTCATCTGCCTACAGGTTTCGTCGTTGAAGAACACGTGTGTGGAATTCATGATGAACAGATTGCAGCAGGAACAACGAAGGTAAGGGCAAGAAAACACACGAATATGCTGAAGGCCTTTTCGCTAATCCGAAAAGCGAAAAAGCATTCGGCATATTCGTGTTTTCTTGCCCTTTCCTTCGTTGTTCCTGTTACCACCTGCAGGCATACCGCTCAGCATAGTAAATATATATGTATGTGTGCATACATACATGTATATATGAATATATATATATATATATATATATATATATATATATATATATATATATATATATATATATGTATATATATTTATATATATATATATATATATATATATATATATATATATATATATATATATATATACATATATATCAGGGGTGACCAACCAGTCGATCACATGCCTGTTTTAAGTTGATAACACTACTGTGCAAGTTTAATAGTTACAGCAAAAATCTCTCTCTCTCTCTCTCTCTCTCTCTCTCTCTCTCTCTCTCTCTCTCTCTCTCTCTCTCTCTCTCTCTCTCTCTCTCTCTCTCTCTCTCTCTCTCTCTTCTCTCTCTCTCTCTCTCTTTCTCTTTCTCTTTCTCTTTCTCTCTCTCTCTCTCTCTCTCTCTCTCTCTCTCTTTCTCTCTCTCTCTCTATTTCGAGTGGGAGGAAGATGTTACACTGTTACAGTTACATTTATGGAATATGTTTGAATTTTATGCTGGTAGATCGCATCAGGGTAACTGTAGAAAATGTTGATCATATCTCACAAAAGAAATTATAACAAGAATGATAATGATAATGATGATAATAATAAAAATAGTAATAGTTATGATAATTATGATAATCATTATTGTCATTATCATCATTAGTAGTAGTAGTAGTATCATGATCATTATTATTACAATTATAATTATTACAATTATCATTATCCTCACCATTATCTGTTTTCTGATTATAGTTATTTTTATAATTGTCATTATTATCATTGATACTATTACTAACATCAGTATCACCGTCGTCATTCTTACCATTATCCTTATCATCATTATTACTGTAACTAATGTTATTATCATGATTTTTATTATCACCATTACTATCATTATAACTATTGTCATCGTCGCCATTATAATCATTATCATCATCATCAATAATATTATTAAGATTATCATTATCATGATTGACATCATAACCATTATCACTACCATCATTGTTATCATTACTATTATAATTATCCTTGCTATCATTATCATCATCATTATTGATATTATTATTGTTAAAACATTATCATTATTGTTATTACTATCGCTGTTACTATTATAGTTGCTGCAATCACTAACATTATTACTATCATCATCATTATCATTATTGTTAAAAGTTTAAATGTTATCATGATCATAATCAATATCAACTAGATGAGTCATTCAACACAATCAAAATAATTCCAAAGAAGAAATATAGCAATCATAAACAAAATAATGATCTAAATGCCTAGATCCGAAAATATTTTCTGTAAAGTGATATTTTCCTGAACGATATTTGATAAATAAGGAAAAAATATAGGCTCGTAGATAGGAAAGTGAAAGATCAATATTTACGTATCACATAATATGAACAAAATATAGCTTATAAATCTACAAGAAAACACTCTTTTAAAATATTTTGCTTGTATAATATCATTTATATATTTCAAAATACTATTGAATATTCTAAATTGTCTTAAAAGTTTATTTCAGATATAAATTAATGATAAATACACATCACAATCCGGAGTTAAAATCCCGAGTGTGTTTTGTCGTCTGAAGGAAAAGCCGTAAACCCTGATAGCACAAGCGACTATATTTAACCGATAAAAGAAGCAGTAGAAGTTGATAACGTATAGTATTTTCTCTAAAAGGCTGAAACCTTCTATTAACAGCAAAAAGGAGGACAAACCGAAGGAGAAGAGGAAAAAGAAGGAGAAGCCCAATGACTCCCAGGAAATAGCTCGTAAGAACTTTAAATCACAGGAATAATGCAGATTTTAAGACGGACGGAGGCTATTCTGAGCAGGCTAGGACGTTCTTCGCCCAGATGGACACAGAAGAGGAGAGAAAACCAAGGAAGAACGGACATAACAAGGAGATTCGTGAACACTTGGTCTCCTTTGGCTTCGGCTTTCAACGCGAAACCGAATAAGCTGTTGAGTCTTCACTTCACGAAGGGGGCGACGGTAAGCGGGGTTGCTAAGGGGGTTTGGGGTTATTTTGGGGTGGTTTTAGGGGCAGAAAAGTGTTATGTGGCTCAGGGTTTTGGGTGGCAAGAGTGTGCTTGTCTTACCAGCTGATAGATCAGTAAATTATTAGTATCTTATCAGTGTATATGGTGGAGGTTTGTTGACCTTTGCAGGAGCATGTAGAATGGAGACCACACTAATCTGCTGATGTAATTATGCTCTGGACAACTTCCACAATTTTTTTTTTTTAATGCAGCATAGTCTGATCATAATAGAGCATTACCTAGCTGATGGAAAAGGGGACTTGGCTATGCCCTCTTTACAAGAACCTCTATATGGAAATATACAATGAAGGAATGTGTGAAAAGACATGGAAATGTAGCTTTGGAAGGAAATATATATTTGAAAAAAAAGAAAGATGGTTCATGGAATTTATTGTCATTATCCTGAGTATCCCATATTACTGTTCATTGATATCGGTGTTCCTCTTTTTTTATTTTATATACTTGTATTTCTCCTTACTTATTCTTTGATTTTTTCCCCTTGAATAATTGTCTTTGTTTAATTTCTCAATCAAGCTCCAAGGCTGTGTAATAAAATTAATCAGTCAAATTATTGTTCAGATGAAATCACAGCTGCCTTTATTGGAGGAGATGATTTATTATTTCAGTAATTTGTGTCATTCAGGTAGGCATTATCATTAGTAGCAGTTATAGTAGTTTGATATCATTTTGTTTTATGTAAAGTTACTTTATTCTCATTTTCTTTTCTTTTTTCAGGGCTTGTTTGGCCTCCCAGAGCTGAATGAACCTGAAGGTTTCTATTTGCTCAAGGAAAATGCAGTACGTGAAGCAGAGTCTTTGGTGGCCGAGTGCTGCTCTCCAGAAAGATCACGTAAAATGGTGGAGGTAGGAAGTTGATTTTGATATGGACACACTGTATTAATTATTCTAGAAAGCTGTGAATTGACAATAGTAATTCTAACAAGATAGATTGCATCAGCAAAGTAATTTTACCTGGATATACTATGCAAGGGAAAAGTGTCTATGTTAGTCTATTGCCCCAGGAAACCATTCACAGCCATGGTTGGTTGGTTAGTTGGGTGCTTGGGGGTCCCCAGGCTACCCCTTTATAAGAAGCTGTCAATGTGCATGTAGGTGACCACTCTCATCTGCACACTCCATAAGTGGTGGGAGAATGTTATGCTGTGGCATTGTCTGTCAACTTTCCAGACTGCACACTCATCAAGGGAGTCCATCATTGTGTGGGTGGATGAAAAGTTGGTTCCGAGGGTGTTATCTAGTCTATTTCTAGCCTATGTGTTGAGTGAGAGGTGTTGATGAAAGGCATGAGGGGTGTACTCTTTGAGCTCAAGGCATCTGTGTTTCTGTAAGCACATGAAAGGCAGTGAATGACCAAGTATATTTTATGTGTCTCTATGTAGCAAAGCTTATTTGATGTAGTGTTTATGTAAGTGTTTTGTTGATAGGGTTGTATGTATAATATCCTTGGGTTAATTGTAGCTGTGTTGATATAGAGACACATGGGCAAAAAATGACTTCCAACTCTAGCTAGCCAAGCAAGAAATTCTAGGTCTAGAAATTTATATTCGATATTTTAGAATTGACATTCAATTTCTCTGAAGTTTATTTTCTATTCTTAGTAGACAGTGATTATAGATGGCCATGACTACATGATTACAAATTGCCATCTAGAAATAAGGAGTGTTGAAATTTATGTTCTCTATATGTTCTATGAGTGTACTGTGTTGCATGTTGACTTCTCATGTCATGAAACAATGATACTCATGGTTATTGACTAAGGTCAAGTCACTTTGTTAAATTTACTCTTTTTAGAATATATATAAAGGAATTTTTACACTAAGTCTCACAGCACCAGTGTTAAAAATTTAGAAAAACTGCTAAAGGGTTCAAGTTCTTAATTACTCTAGCTGTATAAGGAAAGTAGAAAGATTGATGATAAGAACTATGTTGGTATCTAATATGGCATTTAGCTAAGATGTAAGAGCAGGTGGGACAGGTGTGCCTGAATCTCTTCTTTTTATTGGTGTATTATTCATCAACTTTATCTTTTATTTTTTCCAGGTCTTTGACCACCTTTCTGACACTCTCTGTCGTGTTGCTGATTTGGCTGAGTTTATCCGCATGGCACACCCTCAGGCCCGCTACTCCCATGCTGCAGAGGATGCAAGCATCGCCATAGGTGGACTTGTTGAACAGTAAGTCCAGGGCAGATTTTTATCTTGTTATTCAAAATTTCCTTTATCCCCCTCTTTAATCCTTACTTCTTTCTTTTAATCTAGAGGTAATGATTTTATAATGAACGAATACTATATCCTCATTCCTCTCCATATCTCAATACAGATTTCCTTCTTATCTGATCCAGGTTAAATACTCACCGACAATTATATGATAGTCTGAGGGAGGTTGTAAACAACGGTGACATTTTCCCAACCACAGATGTTGATAGGCATGTGGCCAAGCTCTTCCTCTTCGACTTTGAGCAGTCAGGTTGGTTTTCTCCTTTTGGTATAGGGTTAGCTTAGGCTTACTTCATAGATATAAGAAGAATGATAAAGATTTGTGGTATTTTTTATCTTTGTGATTAGATTTATGTTTAATATTTTTCTTTGATACATGTTTATTCATACAACAAGCATGTGCACCCACACACACACATGCATACATATATATTCATTATCTAACCCAGCTCTTTCCAAACTTCATTCCCCCTTTCATCCCCTCACAGGTATCCACTTGGACGAAGCCAAGCGATGCCGTGTGGTATCCCTGAACGAGGCCATCCTCACCCTCGGGCAGCACTTCATGAATGGCTCCCTCCAGTCCCGAGCAATTCCCAAGAAGAAGCTGCCCGAGTCCATCCGCCAGCAGTAAGTCCTTAGAAATTGTGGTGTCAGTGCCTATGTTTGAAAAGTGTATGGATGTGTAGATTATTTTTATGGACTATATGATGGAAAAAACAATCTTTCTCTCTTCTGCTTCTTCGTCTTATGGGAGGCAATTATGGGAAGTTTATAAGTGTTTATTTTTTCCCTAGGATTACAAATCAAACTTAAGTAAATCAGTAGTTTTTCTTCTTCTTTTTCTTCTTTCTTTTTTCAGTACACAACAGTGAAAGAAAAAGTTTTCGTGGCAGAAGACGTTTTCTTTCTCATTAGACTTCAAAACTGTCATTTCACTTTTTGTAGGAGCATATTCAGATTTTTGCTTGTGTTTGTTCTATCCTTAAGCACAGTGTGGTTCTGATATGAGGTCGATAATAACATTCTATCCGATATCATAGTGTTATATGATAATTTACTTAAATATTCATATGCTCCTTCCCATCTTTGCTGAACAGCTTTGCCATAGATGGGGACAACATAGTGGTAACAGGCCTGTATGCAGATGCCCACATGGAGATCACAAGGGAGGCGGCGTACAAGATCTTCCTACACCCAGACCAGCACCAGGAGTACCTTCTGACAGAGCTGCTCACCAGACGGCACGAGATGGCCACCATATGCGGCTTCAAATCATATGCCCACAGGTTAGTGTTGTGTTAGGGATGGCGAGATTGACTGGAACACTTATGAAAATGGTATTATATGTTAGAATTTATATGTAAATAGTTATTATATTGTGAGCTAGGATTATGAGGAGTTTGAATGTCTTTTTTATACACCTTTTTCTGATGTGTATTAGTGTTATTTTTGGTAGCTGTGGCATATATATGACCAAAGGACAAGTGGCTTAATCTTCTCCAACCCATAAAACTTAATAGAAACCAGTGCTTGCTATATTTAATGGTATGGTAGTATCACTTACTTTGCTAGTTCATTTAGGCCCTGTTTTTTTTCTTTTTGTATTAAGGGAGTTTTTAAGTTCATTCTCATTTGTTTTACATTTCATTTTTAGCTATTTATATTTGATTTTATTGTTGGTAAATTTCCTTAGAATTTTTATTACTTGAAATGTAATTTTTTCTTTCTTCTTTTCTCTATGTTTTTGTACATAAATGATATTTCCAAAATCATATCATTATCAAATAATATCATTATTATTATATTATGATTAACTGTCTGATACTCATGTCCACTCCCTTTCTCAGAGCCGTCAACAGCAGCTTAGCCGAGTCTCCCGACCTCGTGCTGAACTTCTTGAAATTGGTGTCAAAAGAGGTGAGGCCCTTAGCCAAGGAGGACTTCAGGGAGATGGAGAAGATGAAGAAAGAACAATACAGATACTCGAGGGTAAGCCATCATCATTGTTGTTTCTTTTTTACCCATTATTTAGAAAACTTTTTCTAAAGTTTGTTTTTCTTTCTTTCGTTCTTTTTTCTTTTCTTTTCTTTTTTTAAGCTGAAAAAATTCAACTTAGATGTCCTAAAGAACACAGGACTGTAGTTTACTGTATGTTTGTTTGTTTGTTTGTTTTTAGAATAAGTCAATAGATTTATTTTGACTATTACAGTTATCATATCAACACTACCCTCCTGGAAGTAAAAGGAACAAATAGACCAGTTTATAAGTCAATTAATAGTAAGTGATAAATGATAGACAAATAAGATAACACAGATAACAGCAGTGAATGAATATCTAAATAAATAGGATATATTTGATATTTCAGATTAAAGAAACTCATAATCTTAAAACAAAATGCTTTTACAGGACCTAGCTCCCTGGGATGTGCCTTACTTCACCGGCCAGGCAAGGCAGAGTAAATTCTCCATGAGTGGAGGTGATCTCGCACCGTACTTCTCTTTAGGGGCAGTCATGGACGGGCTCAGCAGCCTGCTTCGGAATCTGTATAACGTGTCTCTCAAAGTGCAGGAGCCGTTACCTGGGGAACTTTGGACCAACGATGTCTATAAGCTAGCTGGTGGGTAGTGTGTGTGTGTGTGTGTCTGTCTGTCTGTCTGTCTGTGCATGCATAGGTAGAATGTGAAATATATTTAAAAAGTATTATTAAAAGAGGTTATTTGTTACAAAATATTGATTTGTGTTCTCACAATATTTGTGAATTACACTGATTTAATTTTTGAAACCTTATCATTACTCACTTATTGATCAATCTACTTATCTACATGTAGTAACACTGCAAAAACTCAGATGATAGTAACCGTCCTTTCCCTCAGATCATCTCCTTAAAACCACCCCTGCAATGCGAAATCAACACCCCTTTCCTCACTCAAACTCTTACCGCTCTCACTTCCTCAGTAATGCACGAAATGGAAGGCCTCTTGGGCTACATCTACTGCGATTTCTACGAGCGCATCGGCAAGGCCCACCAGGACTGCCATTTCACCATTAGGGGCGGGAAGCTGCTCCCTGATGGATCATATCAAGTAAGTGCGCCAGAGAGTATATACATGTAAGTAGTGTAATATATATTTTTGGTGACTGACTAATATATAATTAGGCTTTGTATAGGAATGTTGTTTGTACTCTATTCAATATTGAATTATTATTATTTATTTTTTCGTGGGGATGTGTTAATGTTGTTATTGTCATGGTTATTTTTGTTTTTGCTGTTATTATTATTGATATCATCGTTATCATTATTGTTGTTGTTTTTATTTCCGCTGTTGTTCTGGGATATTTAAAGTCATAAACTTTGGAAGTGTTTCCATATCATCAGTAAACCGTCACAACTAAACTATTTTAAGATATGTAAAATAGTCTAATTGTAGCTTGTATTATTGTATGTTTATTTTGTTGTACTTATATATGCTGTTATTGTTATTTTAGGATGTGATTGCAATCATTGCCATTGATATTATTGGATGTTATTGTGGTTCTTACCAGTATAGTTATGATTATTGATATTGTAGATATGATTTTGCTTTTACAATTGTTATTATATAATCTTGTATTTCTTCTCATTATTATTAGTAGCAGTATAATTGTTATTTTGATTATCAATATTATTATCATCATTATTATTATTATGATTACATTTATAAGGATTATCATTATTAGTATCATTATTATAATTACATTTATGAAGATTATCATCATTATCATCCTCACTCTTGTCCCTCCAGGATCCTATTGTGGTTCTCCACCTGAACCTGCCTGCTCCCACCTGGTCAACGCCCTCTCTGCTCACGCCCGGCATGGTTGAGAATCTGTTCCACGAGATGGGTCATGCTTTGCACTCCATGCTGGCAAGGTCAGAAGGGCTGGTTTCTGTGTGTGTGTGTGTTTGTGTGTTTCTGCCTATTGGTTATTAAAACATTGTTTTCTGTACTTTAAAAAAAAAACTGTTTCATTCTTATTGCTATTTCTGGTTGAGTATCATTAGTAACTATACTCTTTATTACAATAATTATTTTATATGGTCTTTTTATTATTATCATCATCAATATTATCATTATCATTCCCATAACATATCCACTCCACAGAACACAGTATCAGCATGTGACGGGAACACGCTGCAGCACAGATTTTGCAGAAGTTCCCTCGATCCTGATGGAGTTTTTTGCCATGGACCCCAGAGTCCTGCGCACTTATGCCCGCCATTACAAGACGGGAGAGCCCATCCCTGACAAACTGCTTGAGAAATTGGTTGCATCTAAGTCTGTGTTCGCTGCCTCAGAAATGCAGCTGCAGGTATAGTGTTGTTGCGTGTGTTAAAGATCTGAATGTGTGATTAGTGAAAGGATTCGTACCTCTGATTATTTCTTGTCCGAATTTTAGGTGTTAGAGCGGTATTAAATTGTGAGAACAATCCTAATCTGTGGTGCTGGTTCTGGTTATTTTCTGGTACAGACATCACAAAATCTGATGTAGATTTCAATGCAGTTTTGGAATTCCTGATATTCAGGTTCTGTAAAGTGTTAGTTGGCAATAGTATTCTGAATTTATTTACAGGGATTAAGTTTGAAAGCATTAATTTTATGTAGTAGAAAGTTTTGCTGTATATTGCTTAGTGCACTAGAATTGTATTTTATTTTAATATTCCTTTGTATCATTTTTTTTTATCAGTCTACTTCTCTGTCAATCTTTATTTGCATGTAGTGAATAGCTGTAAAAACTTGGTTAATATGTCATTACATTTTTATTTATATTTGTTTAAAGGAAAAAGTAGGAATGACACATATTTTAATCTATTTTGCAACAAAAGGATATATCCATATACATTATTTTGCAACAAAATGATCAGGTATTTTCACTTTTCTGTCTTTATGATTAGCATTTCAACAAAAACAAAAAAAGTTTATAATAAAACTTATTTTCCAGACCTTCTACTCTATGCTCGACCAGCGTTACCACAGTGAAGAACGATGGGATTCAACTACAACCACAACACAGATATTAGAGAAAGTGCAGAATGAATATTATGGGCTTCCATATGTCCCCAATACTGTTAGTAAACTTTGTGTCCTTTACTTATTGTGTATCGTATTGTATGGATTGTGATTATGCAGTGGACCTGCATTAATCTAAAGGAACTTGTTGATTCAGTTATACGTGTTTTAGGTGTGTTTTCACTCTTAAACTTTTGCAGAAATGGTAAGGAACTTTAACAGATTTTTTTATTATTATTATTCAGGCTTGGCAACTGAGGTTTGGTCACCTTGTTGGCTATGGAGCAAAATACTACGCTTATCTGGTGTCTCGTGCCGTGGCCTCCTGGATCTGGCAGAAGTATTTTGTGGACAATCCATTCAGCAGGTGAGTTGGTTTGCTACAGCTTTGTAGTCTCTGCTTTCATTAAGTGATTTATGTTATTTACCTTTGACTTAATTATATAAACAAGCATGTGAGTGAGTGAGTGTGTGTAAGTGGGTGTGTGGGTGTTTGTATTTGTGTGGGTCGGTGGGTATGAGGATTAAAAGAAAGTTTTGTAATCAGTTAGTATGACACAACCATGATAACTATTTATTCTTCACTCCATAGGGAAATGGGTGAGAAATATCGCCGGGAAGTGCTAGCTCATGGTGGAGGGAAACCCCCACGAGCGATGGTAGGAGAGTTCCTTGGCCGAGAGGTGACAGCAGAGAGCATGGTAGAGGCTCTTAGGACAGATTTGGAGTCAAAGAAAGAGAGGGTGGAGACAACCACTGCAAAGTAGGATGTGCTCTTCCAATATCTGGGGTATTAGAAATGAGGTCTGAAGCATCAAAGATTGAGGTGTCTGGAAAGAGGGTGTAATATTTGGATAATCCAATACAGAGAGAGGAGTATTTAGAGAGACTATTTTTTCAGAGTAAATGAAGACACTAATAAGATAATTTAGTTGTCTATCAATATGTGCAAAAGTAATTTACAGAGCAATAAGGTTGTTTTTATGTGATGTGTGAGTTTTACTGTGTTAGGTGCTGTTTCATTAAGATGAAAATCAAGCAGTTTAAGAAACTTACATAAAGTATCTATAGAATTTAAAACTACAGACATAACTCAAGGATGCTACCTTTCGTTGTCACTCTCTCCATTGCATTATTATTGTAATAGTCTATCCTATGAATCTGTGTGGGATGAGGACTTTTTTTTGTCATTTATTTTATCTGAATTAATTTTCTCAGGGATATGTTTGTGAGATTATTCAGACAGTACCAGTCTGGTCTGTTTCAAACATGGTGAAAATGCAGTTTGGTAATGTATTTCATTATTTTTTATTTTTTATTTTTTTTCTTGATAGCAAATATTTGTAATAATTATATCTCTTCTACCTAATCAATATGATAAATGGTATTCCTAGTTGTAAATGATGGAAAGAAATATGAAATATTGTACTATAAGATGAGATAGAATGTTGCTAGGTTTTATATTTTACTTAAAAATGGTGCTTATATACCTGTTCAATTATTATTATTGATAACGGTATTGTGATTTGGTACATTTGTTATATTGTGTATATAAAATATATATTTCTCAAAAAAAAACAAAAAAGTTTTTCTTTTACTGAGTTGCATATAGTTTCAGTCAGTTCATGAACTATATGCATTCCTTATTGGTCTTATATTATCAGATTATCGACCGGTTTGCTAAAATTGTGCCAGGCCCGACCCAATGAATTTTCATAAACTCAGACGCAGAAATAAAGGCATATCTGTCTATATATCTGATAGATTCACATTTAACCATCTATTTGCCAGGTTGATATACATGTCTAGACTGATAAATATGCATTTATTTCTTTATTTATGCATGTCAAGTATACGAATATTCTTTGGGTCGGGCCTCGCACAATTCTAACAAACCGGCCATATGATTTTGGGTTCATTAGGATTTCATATATCAACATTATTATTAGTTGAAGTTGTAGTATTCTGACTGCCATTATTACTATGAATTTCATTAGCTGTTGTTATCATTGTTATTATCATTATAATTTTTATCACTGTAATTATCTAAATTATTATCATTATTACTTTTATTATTATCATCAACATCATTTCATTATCATCATTATCAATATTACTATTATTATTGTTATTTTTATTGTGATCATTATCAGTTATTATCATCAGTATTGTTGGTATTATTATTATTATTATTATTATTACTCTTACTATTATCATTATGATCACTATTGGTTTCTCTGTTAACATGATTATAATAGTAATTATTTTTATTATTTTCACTATTATTATTAATATCATATTATTATTATTATCATTTTTACAAAGTGGTGATTAAGTTTTTAGCAAAGTATAAGGGTCTGTTATAATTATATAAGAGATTATAAATAAACATATTGAAATGTGTAATGACAAAAGGAAATTTATGTTACTGACACATTCAGGCAAACTACAGAAGCAAGAAATGTTACTTTATTTGCATCATGCTTTTTTATTGTACTGGTGAAAGCAATATGTGGAATGAAATTATTCTGTTTCAAGTAATTATCACCAGCTAATTATCGAGTGAATATCAGTATCAACTTATCTTTTGTGCATTAATTATCATTACCAGCCAGTTAATTATCAAATCATTTTAATTCTTCTTTTATCTGCATGACGACAACAAAAACTGTAGAGAAATGAATCCCACTATAATAGATCTTTCAAAATGTTCTTGAGGCTTTTCCCTTTTTTTAAGAAAATCTATTTACTTTATTTCTTTAATTACTTTATTGAAAAATATAGTTACTCTTAATCATTAATACATCACCATTATCATTATCATCATTATTATCAATCATCATAATAATGATCATTTTACTTTTATTTAAGCTATTGGTGTTTCTGTTTTATCTATATATATTTATAAATGTAATACTTATCACTTTTATGTAATACGTATTTGATAGATAGCAGATGTATTGGTCTGTTAATAGCTAATCTTTGCAAGGTTATGTACCTTGAGATGATAATGCCGTATATTTAGAGCATATGCTTTTAATTTCTAATATATTGCTGAATATTTAAATCAAAAATGTATATTTGTATGTGCTTCTCAATTGCTTCTCTCTCTTCTCTCTCCTCTCTTCTCGCTTCTCTCTCCTCTCTTCTCTCTTCTCTCTTCTCTCTTCTCTCTCTTCTCTTCTCTCTTCACTTTTCTCTCTTTCCTCTCTCTTTCTCTCTTCTCTCTACTCTCTTCTCTCTCTCTCTCATCTCCCTCTTCACTTTTCTCTTTCTCTCTTCTCTTTTCTCTCTCTCTTTCTTCTCGCTTTTTTCTCTCTCTCTCTTCTCTCTCCACTTTCTCTTCTCTCTTCACTCTCTCTTCTCTCTTCTCTCTCTCTCTTGTCTCTTCTCACTTCACTTTTCTCTCTCTCTTCTCTTTTCTCTCTCTCTCTCTTCCCTCTTCTCTCTCTCTTCTCTCTTCTCTCTCCTCCCTCCTCCCTCTCTCTTCCCTCTTCCCTCTCTCCTCTCTCCTCTCTCCTCTCTCCTCTCTCCTCTCTCTCTCTCTCTCTCTTCTCTTCTCCTCTCTTCTCTCTGTTCTCTCTTGTCTCTCCTCTCTCTTCTCTCCCCTCTCTCTTCTCTCTCCTCTCTCTTCTCTCCTCTCTCTCTTCTCTCCTCTCTCTCTTCTCTCCTCTCTCTCCTCTCGTCTCTCTCCTTTCTCCTCTCTCCTCTCGTCTCTCTCCTTTCTCCTCTCTCCTCTCTCTCTCTTCTTTCTTCTATTCTCTCTCTTCTCTCTTTTCTCTCTCTCTTCTCTTCTCTCTTTCTTCTTTTCTCTCTCTCTTCTCTCTCTCTTCTCTCTCTCTTCTCTCTCTCTTCTCTCTCTCTTCTCTCTCTCTTCTCTCTCACTTCTCTCTCTCTTCTCTTTCTCTTCTCTCTCTTCTCTCTCTCTCTCTCTCTCTCTTTCTCTTTCTCTTTCTCTTTCTCTCTCTCTCTCTCTCTCTCTCTCTCTCTCTCTCTCTCTCTCTCTCTCTCTCTATATATATATATATATATATATATATATATATATATATATATATATATATATATATATATCTGTGTGTCTGTTTGTCTGTCTGTCTGTCTTTAGTATGAAAGAATGATTGTCTGTGCAGGTGCATGAATTGCCACTTGTTAATGTGCATGTACCATCTAAAAATTATTATTTAATCAATAAATAACCATCATTTAAGGCATCTTCATATGCCATACATCCTCACATATATTATAAATATATCAACTTCATCCAGAAAAATCTGATGTAGAACAAAACATCCTCCATGTTAATGACTCATAAAAAAAAAATGTAATAACTGCAAGGAAAGAGAAACAAGCTTTGTTCTTCTGGTGTTTATAAACGAAGGAAATATTGCACAACAACGTTAATCTATGAGATTTAAAACTTGAAAGACTCAGAGCTGCATTTTAGAAAGGCAGCATTAACATCTAATATCTACAACTGCGAAAACAAAGAGCAGTGGAGTGTTAAAATTCATATTAATTACAGTCATTAACTTCTATATTCAAATACATAAGGACAAAAGAGAAACCCTACATTAAAAAAAATATATATGCTTACATACTAGAGAAAACTGGCAAAGTTTTACATGCAATTTGCACTGTTAATAATATTTACAGGTGAAAATATTGGCACATTGGGTGAGAGATTTACTTAGGAATAGCACAGAATTTTAATTAAGCAAAATATTTACATGTTAAAATCAGTTTGAGAAATCTATGAGAAAGTACATGGTCAATATAATACAAAAATAGGATAATGTTGAATATAATACAAAAATAATGCTAAATGCAGTAAGTTAAAATATGATAAAAACTACACATGTTTAAGAATGAGTCCCTTACCATCTCTTAAAACCCTAATAATCACTTTCAAACAGGCAATATGCATAATGCAACATCACAACACGGCCTGCTGATTACCAAAGCTCATTTCCTTATAGCTGTAAATACCTCCTTTCACATCCAACAGAGTTCTCGCTCATACAGCAGTTATAAGAAGGCACATTGACAAACAGCATCCCACTCATTCTCAAACTGTTCAGGTGCAGAGCTTTTTTAAAGTGTGTTTTCATGACTGTGCCTGTAAAGAGTATTCACAAGGCACATCAGCTCATTATTATTACTATTATTATTATCATAATCTTAACTAAATGTAATTATCTTGATAATACAACTGTTATCTTGATTCCCATCTGCCATCAGAATCATTAACATCATTCTCATTATCTTTATTTGTAATAATAAATAACTTCAATAATATTCATAATCATATTTCCACTATCATAATTCTTATTTTCAAGAAACATTTTCAACATAATCATGTAATACATTTAATTTTAATTTTATTTTGCATTAGTAGAGAAGGTAACTCTACTAATTTTATACATCTCAAACATACTCCCATTCTCATAACACAAGCAAATGCAGGAACACAAAAAGTGAAATATACAATTAAGCATATAAATCACAGCTCTTCCCAACATAATACCAAAATGAAGTAGAGAAACATCTAATAATTATTTAGGAGATACCTCTTTCCAAAAACCATACTCACCTTCGACATAGCAATCGTACCCCTATCTTTTCTGATGTGATAACACTATCTCACTCTGATTGGGGAGGAACAGTGTAAGGCAAACAGAGTTGGTATTCAACCAGATCACACACCTGTACATTATAAGCATCACGCACTATGCAGAACTCTTCTGTCACCAATATTTGAACAATAAGGGATGAACAAGTATAGGAGACTAGTAAATGTCACTATCACTCATAAACGTATTTTAAAGTT
The DNA here is from genome assembly GCF_042767895.1 of Penaeus vannamei. Taxonomy (NCBI): domain Eukaryota; kingdom Metazoa; phylum Arthropoda; class Malacostraca; order Decapoda; family Penaeidae; genus Penaeus; species Penaeus vannamei. The sequence goes on from NC_091549.1 coordinate 56,390,589, forward strand.
TAATTCTCGATTTTTACTGATGGATAAGACATGAAAGGATCTATGCTATGTCTTTATTTCCCAGAAGTTTTGGTAGATCAGTTTTTTTTTTTACTCATACAGTACTCAACCTTCAAAGTATAAGCCTAAAGTGATGAGCATTAAACTTAATAAGATTTAGCAAGATGTTAAGGAAGCTAGCACACTAGATAATAACCTAATAAGAATCTCTCTCTCTCTCTCTGTCTCTTTCTCTCTCTCTGTCTCTCTCTGTCTCTCTCTCTCTCTCTCTGTCTGTCTCTCTCTCTGTCTCTCTCTCTCTCTCTGTCTGTCTGTCTGTCTGTCTGTCTGTCTGTCTGTCTGTCTGTCTGTCTGTCTGTCTGTCTGTCTGTCTGTCTGTCTGTCTGTCTGTCTGTCTGTCTGTCTGTCTGTCTGTCTGTCTGTCTCTCTCTCTCTCTCTCTCTCTCTCTCTCTCTCTCTCTCTCTCTCTCTCTCTCTCTCTCTCTCTCTCTCTCTCTCTCAGGTGTGGTAGAATTATGATTTTACGTCATTCTTTAACGTCCGTTCATATATCAATATGAATGCATCTACCTCTGAACATGTGTAGTCATGAAATAGTAATGGGTCTTTTAAAATGGAATGGAATAATAAATATACCCATGTCTC
>NC_091549.1:56396233-56401233 GCF_042767895.1 Penaeus vannamei
ACGGGAAGGCACTGCAGTGTAGAGAGGAGCCTTCCAGTAAGGGACAGGGTCACTATTGTGTTCACCCAGCACCCTCGAGGCCCCATAGAAGTACCCAATACCGCCAATCATGTTGCTGAGAGCAGCCTTGGCAAAGCTAATCTCCTCTTCACTAAATCCTTTTGCCTCCATTGAAAACTTCTCTTCAAAGTCACTATGAAACTTCTTTTCATACAAACCTAGTTGTTCTGATAATGCTTCTCCCATGAGCATACCAGGCCTCCTGAGGAAACTATCACTCTCATATACTATGTCAACCTCAAAAGGCAACTCCCCCGTCACTTGAAACACTACAAAGTTGGGCTGCCGCAATGTGTCCTCATGGCTGAACATCTCGCCTGCCAGTCCAATGTATTTGTCCTTCTCACTCTTGCCCTGGAAGACCCTCAGCCCCTTGTATACGGTTTCCTTGAGCATATGCAGCCCCATGTGCTTTGTACTGAGCAAATGGTGGTTAACAATCGTGCCGCTGGCATTGAGGACATGCAGCCGGAATCCCCCCACAGAGTCTGAGATGCCCCTGAGTGAGCCTAAGGACTGACTGGTGCCGATCATGGGTTGTATCATAGCCTCTTTATCATCAGGGTCTAAAGCTACATAATACAGCAGCGAAGCCTGTCCTCCAACTTGTCTCTTGGTCTGAAAGGGATTGTTAGGTGTCTGGGGTTATACAGTGTGTTTTTTTAAGGCCTACAAACTTGGGTCTGTGTTCTCACACCCTAATATGACTAATGCAGCTATCAAAACATTATCAGTGAATTCTCATGAGATGATTAAAATGTAAAACAGGACTTACCTTTCCCTATCTACCACTACAAAGGGATTCATTGTAAGTGCATCCATTATCATGCATAAAATATCCTTACCTTCGGCATTGCACTAATCCTTGCTGACCAGTCACCCCCATGCTGACCCCCTAGTCTCTTGACAAAACTTGTCTGCAGGATAACACTCTTGTCGATGATCTTCTGAATCCCTACATTCCTGCCGTCGTGCACTTCCCACCCATATTTAGGCAAGTCATCAGCCTGGTCACACCAATGCCTGTAAGGCAACCGAGATACATCAGCACTATCCTGTGTGAAATCTAGGAATACAATCCATGCAATGCATTTCTGATCTTAATGCAAAATCTAAATAAGACTGCGATGGACATCCTTAATCACAATTATGCTTAGCTAGACTCTGTGTAGCAATGCCAGATGAGTTATGAGTACCTACTCCAGTTATTTGAGAAAGAGCAATGAAGCAAAGTAAAAATGAAACTGAAGTCTCTCAACTGATATTATACTCTTACAGATTTTAAGTATATATTTATCAAAAGATAGATAAAAAGGAAATTATCAGTTAATCCAAAGATAACAAGGAACCATCTATAAAGTCACTCATACATAAGACTTCACTTGTACACTTTCAAAATAATCATCATAATATTATTGGTGATGAATAGGGTCTGCTAATATTATCATAAATTCACACCTGTTATCAGGCTTTTTGTACGTTTCATGTCTGAAACGTGTGACCTAGTATGCTTCTTCCAAAAGTTTTTTATTGCAAGAAAAAAAATTCATCAGTGTAACATTTGTGAGACAAAGAATATCTAGATGTATAACCATTTCTTTTTAATCTCAATATTGAAAAAGATGAATGTCATACAAAACCATTCTGTATCATGTCATCACAAGATCATATTCTTAAAAAATAGTGACAATTCCAAATAAATTACAACTGTCCTCAAAATGAACCCAAAAAAATAATACCTAACAGCCAGCATGTTATTTTGGAAGTGTCCGGGCACAAACCACATGAGGCCCGTGACAATGGACGCCGGGTGCCTTACTCTTGTCCCAAAGTACACTCCTGGCCTGTATGTTCCCCAGTACCTCTCGGGAGACTCCAAGCCTGACTTGACCACAACCTGTTGACAAACAGATGATTATTGTATTTGGTTTGAGGAAGATGCAAAGTGAATATGTTATTCCTATGAATTTTTGAGCAAATTTGTTTTTTTGTATTGAACTTTTAACATTTTCACAACTATCTCTTCCTCCTTCTCTCTTTTTTTTTCTTTGGGGGGGAGGGGTCTCCTTCTCTCACTTCATCTTATTTTCTCTATCACTTTACAGTTTCTAAGACACTTATTCAAACCTTCCACTTAGAAATACAATTCCACTTGTACGTCAACAAATAACAATCACCTTTGCAGCTGATATAGGGGTATTGATCCTGGTTTCCATATAGCCTATGTAGAGGAAATACGCCACGGCCAGTATCACAATTCCTGCAAAACTCATGTAGAGCAGCGCGGGGCACCAGCCATTGCTCCCAGACCTGTGTCTGCGCTTCGCCTCCCTCCTCGACGAGCGATCCGAGTTACATAATCCTCTGGCATCATCTAGCATGGTGAGATCCTGTTGCAGACTGTCACTGGCTGGCAAGTGGCCCCTTCCTCTGCGTTGGCGCGCCATCTGCAGGGGATTGTCAAAAGTTAGGCAAAATGGACATCAGAGGAAGGGTTATCATGTGAAAAATTGGCTTAATCTGTACCACAAACAAATGTATTGAAATGCAAAAATGATGAAAAATTCAAGGGAATTCCAACATTTCATTTATATTTTCACTTCTTTAAGTTAAAAAACATCACAGCTTAATACTTGGAAGAGTAAACAGCAAAAATCACACAAAATAGTACAATGAAACCATAAACAAGTGACAAAATAGGAAAGCGTAAATAGCAAAACGTTACATGAAACGGGCAAACACGAGGCAAAACAGACAAAAAGTATCCCAGGAACATTGCATACAAAGAAACAAAGAAATCCTAAAGACAACTGAAACCAGGAAAGAAGTTAGAAGGATTCCAAATGTCCCGAGGCTTCCATTAAAACACCGTCAGAATAAGCAGACCAGGATCAACAAACAGAATGAAAAATCACAGCGAATTCCCTTACGTCATCTGGGTCCGTATTTGCGTCAATGTTGATACGCTGCATTTTCTATCTTGACAGTTTCCTTCTTCTGAGGATATTGATAAACTAAAGATATTCACTTTAAATACATTAGTTGATGGACAAGTTTCTTTCATCTAGCTTTTGGTCATTATAACAATTTAATGAGCAATTTCGAAGGTAATCTATCATATTATATTTTCCAAAGAACGATAAACTACTTTTTTTTTTTATATACTTATATAATATACCTGGCCAACATCATGAGAAATACAATAACATGAATTCAACCTTTTCCTGATCTATTCCCGTACCCAAATCATGTCGGATTTTGTAATTAGTTCTCTTCTGAATATATTTCTTGTGTTCTAATATTATAAATCTACAATGACATACAGTTCCTGGTAAGAGGCAGTGCTCAGCTTGTTACACGTGGTAAAAGTAAAACAGAACTGCCATACCCTAGGAGAGGATATAGCATTTTAGAAGGAAGATTAAAACGCCAAACATGTACTATAATTTAGTTAACAAAGTACTAAAATCACTTCGGCCCCAGTAACTGTCAATACTCAAAAGACGTCTTCCTGTATATATTCCAAAATAAGTGATATCGAGCACTGAAGAAATACTTCTTGGACAGTATAAGAAATATATCAAAAGTATTGGGGATATATAACAAATAAAGACAAATATAAGAACATATTGGTGATACACCTGGTTATATTTCCAAGTTTCCAAATATTTTCCTCAACTTGTCCAAAAATCTACAAAGAAACCTAAAGTGAAAACATAATAACAGAATCACAAGCAAACACACAAAAACATATAAGTAAAAAGCTGGCAGCAAATAAATACACAGAAATCACAAATTTAGTAACAAAGAAAAAAAAGATTCATGGCATACACAAAAATATAAAAAGTGTAACACCAAAAAGAGGAGTAAATAATGAGAACTCACACAATAACACAGAAAGATAACAAAAACCAAGCACACAATAATAAGGCCTTTTCCTCCCCCAGATAACTCACTCTCCCTGATTTCCTTATTTCTCTCCTTCCTCTCTCTCTTTGTTTACACTTTTCTGTTTACGTTTATGTTTTTGTTTACGTCGGGCGCCACGTGCTGGGAGAAGCCTGTCCTCCTCCCGACCGGATCAGCTGGAGCGGCCGCCGAGCCTCGCCATGACGTGTGCCGGGATGGCAGCCCTGATGGCGACGCACAGGTGGCAGCACTGGCCACGCGTTGCCATGGTGACGGCGATGCTAGGCCTGCGGGAGGTTGGTAGGCCTGGGGATGATGCGTTGCCATGGTTACGGGGATGCCGGCGATCGGGGTGATGTATGGCACGCATTGGCCATATCGATGCTCTGTGTGTGTGTGTGTGTGTGTGTGTGTGTGTGTGTGTGTGTGTGTGTGTGTGTGTGTGTGTGTGTGTGTGTGTGTGTGTGTGTGTGTGTGTGTGAACCTATATTCATTTACATACTGAGTTTCAAAGTATTGGTACTGAAAAGCATGGCCGCATCCACCCTTCGCTTCCAGCCACGGGGGTCCCTCATGGCGAGTCGCCATCTCTAGTTCTTCACGACAGGTTTGGTCGAGCTGCCCAAGCCACGACTTCCTAGGTCTTCCCATAGGCCTCCTCCACGCAGGATTGTCTCGTAAAGAGACAACCTGACGGGCAGGGTCATCCACAGGGTCATGCAGTCGTCGGCAGGACACACGGTCCTGCCAATTGTACCCCATGATCTGACCTAGGCATTGAGACGTGACTCCAAGGAACTGGACAGCGTTCAGTTTCGCTTCCATAGAACAGAACTGGCAGTACCAAGACCTTGAAGACACGTAACTTGGTCCTTCTGCATAGGTACCGACACTTCCAAATACTCTTGTTGACCAAGTTCATGGCTCCTGCTGCCAGATCAATTCGTCTGACTTCCTGGACTGGCAGCCCAGAGCTCTAGGATGACTTCCTGGGTCTCTTTCTCGGGCTCTAGGATGACTTCCTGGGTCTC
>NC_091549.1:56406233-56413733 GCF_042767895.1 Penaeus vannamei
AAACAAAATACTTAAATCAACATACTATACAATCACACTTCTAGCACCATATGCAATGAGAGACAACATATAAGGTAGTGTGATCCGCCTCCACAAATTACGCTGGTGGAAGGAACGATATGTCGATTGGTGGTTGATAAAGTGCAACAACTTGTACAGATTATACAAAATGGGATATGATAAAGAATAAATAACTTGATTTAAATAAATGAATACAATATTATGCTCAGTTACATAGTACAGACTTTATGATTCTCTGTTTCTATTTGGTGGCATTTAAGGCAACATGGATGGGTAATCTAAGAAAATCACCTGAGCTTTTCTGAGAAAATAAAACTGGATATCAACATCACTCTAATTGTGAAGGCAGATAAAACTACAAATACTGATGATCCCCTACATAAAAAATAACAATAATAAATAAATAGATAAAATCCTAGTTAACAATTTTGATTTGTGGATGGAATACATTGTTCAATTCTGATATAATTTCTGATTTGCATGGGACTCAAAACATACATTCAGTATTCCAAGAAAAGCATCTAGGCATCTAGTTTTTCATAACTCAGCTTTTTTTTCACTAACAAGGATTCGCCTACATGGTTATTAAGAGGTAGTAGCTGTGATTACATTTATCATTCTTCAAGGAACATGAACAAGATCTGGTGAATCTTGGAGATACATACATATGGTGTTTGCAGCTTCCTACTACATGGAACTGTTTTAATATTTCATAAGATGATAAAACAAATTTTGTTGTAAGTGCTACGGGAAATTATACATCAACCTATCTTTACAAAAATCAAAAGAATGACGGTAAAATTTAAAAAATATCCAACCCATATAATCTCCCATTCCTACTTCACAAATAAAGCAGGTTTAACTGTTGATGAAAGTAAACACTATTCTGACAACTAACAAAGTACAAAAGCTTTGCATAGAAAAAGAATTAACAGCCTTCCAAAGCCCATTTCTGAGCCCCAATGATGGAGATATAACAAGCGTTTTTGGACAGAGAAAAACAGAGAATTAGTCCACAGCTGAGAGTGAGGTAGTTTATCATGAATAGAGTATTACAAATGCTACTACATATGATTCTGGAGAGAAAAGTGATGGAATTTCTTTAAATAATATGCATAAATTGAGAAAAAAAATTGAATTAAAATTTGCAATATGACATATTTAAGCAGGACTGAAGCCTTCTAAGAGATGCCAGATGCCACTTATATCTGTAAATAAAGCTTCCGAGTTTGGAATCAAAGTACCAATGAAAAAACAAAAGAAAAAAGCATGAAAATTCAAACCCTGTAATAAGAAACCATAGAAAATTTATGTAATTTCTTAAATGAAAATGTGAAGATGAAGTCTCACTGTTACATATTTTTTTGAGGAGGTACAGTACCAACACCACATTTAAAATGACTACAAATTGTAAATGATTTGACACTGTCCAAACTTTTGAATTTTTAGGTCAGAAAACTAATAAAAGTAATATCTTCCTATATTTCCAATTGCTGAAATACCAGTGAATCCAAAATCTATTACTTATAATGAAAAACGATAAACTTCTATACAAAAAGAGAAAAAAAGAGAAAAGTATTAAACTTTGACGTAGGTACGAGAACAGAAAATCATATATATATCTATAAAAAAAAACATTCTTCAGCCTAAAATATCTATATCATCCTCTTCCTCCTCCTCTTCCTTTTTTTTGGGTGTGTTGCACGGCTCGTTTGCAGATGCAGATAAGGTGACCACCTCCTCTCTCTCAAACAGCCCGCTTCTCCTCTCCTTCATTAGCTGACGGTATTCTTTTCTGGATCTGGTTCGTAGCTGCAACAGTTCTGTGGTATTGCACTTCTGCCAGATCATGAAAAGAGTATTTTAATAATTTCATTTTAGTGATGTGATGTTTTGGGATGTTTATGTATGCATTTGTGTTGGAAGGTGAGAGTGAACAAAAGACATTCTAAGTTAGAAGGACTGCTATCTAATATCAATAACTTCATACTGTTGACCTAAAAATGGATGAGAAAGGGGGAATACCTAAGCAAGAAATAAAAGAGGCAAGCAACTTACCCTTTCAGAGCTCTTGCTAAGCTGCTTCGGTGGCGACAGTTTGACCTTAGAACCCTTAGCAAGTGACGACCAGCACTTGCCCACCAAAGGTCTGGCTTGCGGGGTCTTCACAGGGGACTTCTTGGTGGACAGAGACTTGCTTCCCAAGTCCCAGCCTTGCTTACGCCCCTCTCTGCCCAGTGGCAATTTTGCCTTCTCCTTGGCGAAGTTGTGCCACTTCTCCTCCTTCAATAGTTTTTTGTTTTTCTTTGCTGTTGATTTCTTTTTCTGCAAGTGAAAGTGTGAATGACGATTATGCTTTCTGGTTGATCAGTCCAGAATTTCCATTACTATTCTGACAGTATTTTAACAACAAAATCGTAATATCAAATCCCACAACTTTCAAGAACACTAAATAATTCCTACCACACAAACTCCTGCCTCACCTTACTACTGCTCACTTCCAGGTTGGGATCAGAGTCTGTTGGACAGTCCAGCCCACGCAGGAAACGTCGGAGAGTTTCAAGCTTCTTGTCGTCAAGGTTGATGGTCCACTCCATGTCACCATAGCTCAGTGGGGCAGAAGGCAATGAACCTGGCTCTAACAGGACCATCAGGTCTAGTCTTTCTCTCACCCCTAAGCACTGAGACAAGACCATTTCTAAGCCTTCTCCTACTGCCCTCTGCTCACTGTCACTCAACTCACTCCTGTTAAAAAATGCAATCATTACAAAAAAATTACTTTCATTTTATCACTGATGGGAATATTACTAACACATCAATTTGTTTCAACTCTCAAAAAAATCAAAATAAGTAAGTCCTCACCATTTAACATTGCTGTCCAATATATTGACAACCTTTTTGCTTGGTGAAAAGCTGTTCTCTTTGGTGTATATCTTGGCCGGACGTGAAGCCTCTGAAGTTAGACTAATGGGCACAGGCGGGCTGACACCCGAGGCAGTCATCTGATGCAACTGGGGCGACAGGGGACTCCTCCGACTCTTCTTGCTCTTTTTGGGACTCGACCCCTCACGACTCGAGGAGTCTCTGTTCCCATCATCTTCCCTGGGTAATCTCCTGCTATTTGTCTGTACTGAGGAATTTCCTCCATCCTCTACCTTGGAAATTAAGGGTTGCTGAATTACCTCAGCTCCAGGCGAGGGTAATCTCTGACACAAGGATCTTGACTCGCCAGCTGGCTTCAGGGGCGAAGAGGTGGACAATGGAAGCGTATTCACCAGAGGCTCTTCCTCCAACATGGTCATGGAATGGTCAGGTGAACGAGGGATGGAGTACGACGTGATGGTGGATGATGATGAGGATATGTCCGATGCAAAAGAAATGTTGCTTGCACTGTCCTGCAGAAAGCTGAAATCATTGTCCTCAAAGGGCTGGTTGTCAGCCAAAGAGAGCAAGTCAGCATCTTCTGAAAATACAGAAAATCATCTGAAATTAAGGTTCTTTTATCTTATTTTTGTTGGCTTTCATTTTTGAAATTATGAAAAAGAAGAAGTGGGAGGATGGAGAAATGGAGGATAAGGAAGAGGAAGAGAAAGAAAGAAGATAAATAAAGATTCAAAGAAAATGATTAAGAGTGAATATATCTTATCGCACAAATCATTTCTCAGTAATATGTCACCTTTCTTCTGAGCAAACTAATTCCACTTACCCCCAAAGTAATCGCCCAAGTTGGCCTGGAAGAGGTTGGCATCGAGGTGCTGGGCGTCATCCCACAAGAAGAGGTTGTCATCTGCGAGGCCTCCATACGGACTGAAAGACGAACTGCTGCTGCTGCCACTGCCCGACATCCCACTCTCGACTCCAGACGAGCTCTCCCAACTGCAAGCAATTTGCAGGATTTAGAAATTTACTTAGGAGGATTTTGTACATTTAGAATTTATTTAGGAGGATTTTGTAGATTTAGGATTCAATTTCATAGGATTTAGGGTTTGTAGGACTTTTTGTATGATTTAAGATTATTTAGGGTTTATAGGATTTTTGTACAGCTTAATAGGGTAAAGGGATTACAGGATTTTCATAGGATTTCATATACAGTTAATGACATGGTCTTCTTCCCATGAAATCAGTGTATCCTTTCAATGATGTTTTAGCTGGAATATTATGAATATGACTATACTCCATTAATAATAGGCTTCTCCTAAGTACAAATTCAACCCCTTTCCAGCACGGCATCCAACACACAATGTCAACAGCAAAATCACACAATCCAATCTCTGGACATGTTTTATATTGTTCCTATCACACTGCACAAAAGAGAACTGTCTCTATTATACACCATGATGCAAAAAAAAAAAGGACACTGCATTTCTTCTTCTTACTATAATAATCCATAATCAGATGCTATTACAACCCCATCACAACCATCCCAATCACTTCTTCACTCGAGAATATTTTCAAACAACACCTTTCCCTTCATCATATGTCACAATACCTTTGCAATCACTCATCCAAGCCACTTCACAAACACAACTCCCAAGGAACAAAATTTACAGAACAGACAGCTAGCAAACTCTTACCCACCACTACCTCACACCAAACACAAAAATAACGAGGAATGTAATCTTATGCTGTCCCTTAAACAGGGGTACTTAACGCAATACACAAAAACAACAAAGAACGACAATCACACACCACCGTCTCTTACCCAGTTTCAAACATGTCTGAGGTATTCATGGTACCCAGGTGGAGCTCGGGCGACAGTGGAGGGTCGTTGTCCACCCCCATGTCCATGAAACTTAGCCGGGAAACCATCTGTAACAAAGAAAATCCATGATAAAGAAGTAATCTAGGAATGAAAAGTGAAAAAATGAAAAATCTGAATGAGAGTCCGGATTAAAAAAAGGAAAGAAAGTGTAAAAATGAAAAACACAAGCCAAACTTCGTAACAAAAAAGTGAAAGAAAATGTAGAAATGAAAACTCTGAGCCAAGCTTCATAACAACAAAGTGAAAAAATGGGAAAGAATGAAAAAATTGAGGCATTTTTCAGATTAGAATTCAATTAAAGAAAGCAGAAAAATAATTAAAATAAAAACAATTGATAAACATGTAAACTTTTTGTTCACTTGCCACTGCCATATGATCTGCGCCGCTGTCAGTGTTGCCGAAATCTCAATGAAGTTTTTTAAAGATCGCTGCACAAATGAAGCATATCTTCCTAACCCCTTACCGGGGGCATGCCCCCGGACCCCTTCCCTAGGGTATTTCCCTACTGGAGGCAAGCCCCCAGACCCCCTTCCCTGAGGTATTTCCCTACCGGAGGCAAGCCCCCAGACCCCCTTCCCTGAGGCATTTCCCTACCGGGGGCAAGTTTCCGCACCGCGTTCCCAAAAAATACTTAGCTTACTTTAAAAAGACGGAGGGTATAAGTCAGCAGCCGGCGTACAATGTCACTGTCACTTGTTTGCACCAAGGTCGCTAGGGTCAAAATGTCCAGTGGACTCTCAAAGAGGGCGTCGAGTCAGTACGATTGGTTCATGACATTAATGGACGAATAATTTAAGATATCGTAAATTATTGTTTATCTTAAATCATTTAAATATATGTAGATAAATATTATGAACATATCAAATACAAGAAGCATAAGAATTCTATTATCAAATGTTTTTTAAATAGGATAGAAAATTACTGGGGATACACAGCGACATCTATGAACTTTTGAGAAAGCTCACAGTATTGTTTACATTCAATACAGTTCGAGATAACGAAGTTTAATCCATTAACGCCTGTATATTTTGAAGCCGAAAATAAAAGATTCCAGGTGGCTACAAAATCGGCAGCCAGGGCTGCCCCAGATTCTGCACACCCGCCGGCTGCAGCCCACTGCTGCATTGAAGCATGAGCCCCAATACAGCATCACACTGGCACAACGCCCGGCAATGTTTTTGGGTGTCTCATATGTGGGACACCCGTCGTTAGTGGGTTAAGGACTCTCTCGGAGAGGCAACACTTGAATTTCAATTAAAGCACAACCTGTGACTTCCCCACAATTTTATTAACTTCACCAACAATTATGAACACTAATCAATAATACTATTATGCTTTCCTCGGAATATGTAGTGCAGACACCTTAATTAGTATTGCCTGTAAAAGTAATACCAATAAAAACAAACATTAACTATAATAATAATAACAATAACAACAATAATAATAATAATAATAATAATAACAACAATAACAATACCAATAACAATAATAAAAATGATGATGATGACAACAAAAACAACTGTAACAACTGTAACAATAATAATAATAGTAAAAATAATAATAATAACAATAACAATAACAATAACAATAACAATAACAATAACAATAACAATAACAATAACAATAACAATAACAATAACAATAACAATAACAATAACAATAATAATAATAATAATAATAATAATAATAATAATAATAATAATAATAATAATAATAATAATAATAATAATAATAATAATAATAATAATAATGATAATAATAACAATAACAATAACAATAATAAAAACAATGATAAATTGCCAGGCAAACGAGACAGAGCTTTGTTGAGTAGGCCTAGGGATATATTATGCCCCACAAATCAACTGGGACTAAGAGACTTAAATCCACTCTTTAATTTGCACTTATTTTCTTTTTCTTTTCTTTATTTAGAAACGAGGTCTGGAAGCAGTTTAGAAATTTACCATATTATTTTTTCCTAATATCTGTCTGGTTCACTCTTGGGTATATATTACTACTCAGGGGCTGGTGCGTACCATGATCATTGTGGCCTCCATGCCTTTGAAGCTCTTACAAGGGCCAATAAACCTCCATCATATGCATTTGATTCCATTTTGAAAAAAAAAAAAAAAAATCACATAAGGTCTATAGGCTCTATCTTGTAAGAATACATGTAATGAGGGTTTAACGCCCTTTGCCTCGACCGCAAATATTCACAGAGGCCACAACAATGGGTATTTAAGTTCATGGCAGACATATGAAGTGGTTAGTAAAATATACGGTTCTTTCTTTAAATGGTTGAAATCAGAGCAAATTTAATTCCAAATACTCTAGGATCATCACATGCCTTTTCTTTGTCAATGGCCTCATCTGAACAGACCTTGCATCAGCTCCTATAACAATATAAAATCAAACATTTGTGAAACCAACGCTTGGGTAATCAAATAACCCTCTAATTCATGTGGTGCGTCACTGTGTAATTACTTAAACTCAAGACCAGCTGCATTCATGAAGCACTCAACTTTACTTCTAAGTAACTTTTGATTTCCTAATAACAAATAAACAATGATAGTTATAAGGCGGTAGCTCCTTGAGTATAAATCAGTCCCTGGGGCAAAACTACATTTATTCAGTCACATGGTGTTTTAGGAGGAAAATATCCCCAGTGCAGATGCAATGCTCTGTAGTCTGGCACAAGATGATGCAATAAAAGAAGCTCT
>NC_091549.1:56426233-56428733 GCF_042767895.1 Penaeus vannamei
TCTTCTTCTTCTTCTTCTTCTTCTTCTTCTTCTTCTCCTCCTCCTCCTCCTCCTCCTCCTCCTCCTCCTCCTCCTCCTCCTCCTCTCTCTCTCTCTCTCTCTCTCTCTCTCTCTCTCTCTCTCTCTCTCTCTCTCTCTCTCTCTCTCTCTCTCTCTCTCTCTCTCTCTCTCTCTCTCTCTCTCTCTCTGTCTCTCTCTCTCTCTCTCTCTCTCTCTCTCTCTCTCTCTCTCTCTCTCTCTCTCTCTCTCTCTCTCACTCTCTCTCTCTCTGTCTCTCTCTGTCTCTCTCTCTCTCTCTCTCTCTCTCTCTCTCTCTCCCTCCCTCCCTCCCTCCCTCCATTTATTCTATTTTTCTTTGTTCTTTTTTATTCGTTTTTCTTCCTTTTTTTGTTTTGTTTTATTTCATTAGATTATGTTCATGTTGGAACGTTTTCCTTGCCTGTCTTGTTTTTTCTTTCTTTTTTTCTGGTTTCCTCTTTTAGTAAATATTATTCTTTCTTTCTTTAATCAGGTTGAGGAATTAGTGTTTTTTTTCTTCTTCTTTTTTGTAGTTCTGATTATATGTGATGATGATGTTGCTGGTAATAAGTTGGCAATAAATAATTGGCACAAAATAATTGATAAATAACAATCAGATGCCAAATTCACCATGGATTATAAAAAAGGTTATTTTGCACTTTATTTCTAGGGCCAGATTCATTCCCATTTTGAGCTGCATAGTTAAAGAATAGACGTAAAATTTTCCATGTTAATAAAAATAATCCAAACTTAATATGCTAAAGAATAAATATGTAAAAAAGTGGAAAGAAAGAAATATGCAAAAAAATGCAAAAAATGAATATGTAAAAATATGGATACCCCAAAAATGCAAAAAATAGAATAAATATCTAAAGAAAAATGCATTAAAAAAAAATAATGAAAAAAAAAAAAATAATATATATATATATATATATATATATATATATATATATATATATATATATATATATAAATATATGCCAAAAAAATCTACCCATTCAATCGCTGAATTCCAGTCTTATCACCCCCTCCCCTCTCTCCCCCTCTCCCCTCTCCCCCTGTCCCCCCATCCCCCTCCCCCAATCTCCCCCTCTCCCTCCCCCTCTCCCCTCTCCCCTCCCCTCCCCACCTCCCCCTCTCCCTCTCCCTCCCTCTACCCACTCCCCCCACCTCTCCCTCCTCCCTTTCCCCCCTCCCTCTCTCCCACATCCTCCCACCTCTCCCCTCCTCACCCTCTCCTCCCCCTCCCCCCTCTCCCCCTCCTCCCCCCCTCCCCTCCTCCCCCCCTTTCAGAGAGAGGCACGGGCCTGGCCACCGTCTGCCTGGCCGGGATCAGCCGCTCCTCCAGCCTGGCCATCGCCGCCCTCGTCGGACAGCCGGACCTCCCGCAGATGAGCCTCCGCTTCGCCTACGAGACGGTCAAGGCGGCGCGCCCCGTCGTCAGGCCCAACGCCGGGTTCTTCGCGCAGGTGAGGGAGGGGTGAGGGTGGAGGGAGGGGAGGCAGGGGAGGTGAAGTGAGATAGGTGGTGAGGAGGGTGAGGGCTTTCCGTCGTCAGGCCCAACGCCGGGTTCTTCGCGCAGGTGAGGGTGAAGGTGAGGGTGGGTGAGGGGGTGAAGAGGGTTGGGGGTGGGGGTTGGTGGTGAGGGATGAGGGGGGGGAGGGGCGCCCGTCGTCAGGCCCAACGCCGGGTTCTTCGCGCAGGTGAGGGGGGTGAAGGTGGGGGGGTGGGGGTGAAGAGGGGGGGGAGTGAGGGGCGCCCCGTCGTCAGGCCCAACGCCGGGTTCTTCGCGCAGGTGAGGGTGGGGGGGTGAGGAGAGGGGGGAGTGAAGGGCGCCCCGTCGTCAGGCCCAACGCCGGGTTCTTCGCGCAGGTGAGGGGGTGGGGGGACAATGAAGGGGAGGGGAGTGAGGGGCGCCCGTCGTCAGGCCCAACGCCGGGTTCTTCGCGCAGGTGAGGGGGTGGGGGGACAATGAAGGGGAGGGTGAGGGGCGCCCCGTCGTCAGGCCCAACGCCGGGTTCTTCGCGCAGGTGAGGGGGTGGGGGGACAATGAAGGGGGGGGGAGTGAGGGCGCCCCGTCGTCAGGCCCAACGCCGGGTTCTTCGCGCAGGTGAGGGTGGGGGGACAATGAAGGGGAGGGGAGTGAGGGGCGCCCCGTCGTCAGGCCCAACGCCGGGTTCTTCGCGCAGGTGAGGGGGTGGGGGACAATGAAGGGAGGGGAGTGAGGGGCGCCCCGTCGTCAGGCCCAACGCCGGGTTCTTCGCGCAGGTGAGGGGGGTGGGGGGGACAATGAAGGGGGAGGGGAGTGAGGGCGCCCGTCGTCAGGCCCAACGCCGGGTTCTTCGCGCAGGTGAGGATGGGGTGGGGGTGGGGGGGGGACAATGAAGGGTGGGGGTGAAGGTGAGGGTCAGGGTGGATGGGTGAGGGTGGTGGTAGGGGTGGGGGTGTGAGGAGGTGGGAGGAGGGTGGGTGAGGTGTGGGT
>NC_091549.1:56461233-56463733 GCF_042767895.1 Penaeus vannamei
CACGTACCCTTATGATCTATGTTTGGACAACACTGATGCAGGAAGCAAAATCAGTAAATTTTTCTTTGTAATATAATGTCTGATGTAAAATATTCAGTATTTCAAGTACTGTATGAAGTAAATTGTTCTGGATCTCTAGTAATGTATTATCTTAGATGTATGAAGTAAAATAAATGAAATATCTTGTATTTCGAGTAACATATGAAGAAGTGAAATGAGAAAATTTTCTGTATTTTAAGTAATGTATGTAAGTAAATAAGCAAAATATCCAGTATTTCGCGTAGTGTGTGAACTAAAACAAGTAAAACATTTTGTATCTCGAGTAATTTCTAAAGTAAATAAGTAAAACCTTCTGTATTTCGAGTGATTCCTTGAGTAATTAAGTAAAAATTCTGTATTTCGAGCAATTTCTAAAGTAATAAGTAAAACATTCAGTCTTTCGAGTAATTCATAAGTAAATAAGTAAAAAATTCTGCATTTCGAGCAATTTCTAAAGTAAAAAATTCTGCATTTCAAGTAATTCTTAAAGTAAAAAATTCTGTATATGGAGCAATTTGTAAGGTAAAAAAAAAAATCAATATTTCGAGCAATTCCTAAAGTAAATAAGTAAATCATCCAGTCTTTCGAGTAATTCATAAGTAAATAAGTAAAAAAAAATGCATTTCGAGTAATTCCTAAAGTAATATATTCTGCATTTCGAGTAATTCCTAAAGTAATAAATTCTGTATTTCAAGTAATTCCTCAAGTAATAAAATCTGCATTTCGAGTAATTCCTAAGGTAAAGAAAATCTGTATTTCAAGTAATTTCTAAAGTAAAAAAAAAAAATCTGTATTTCAAGTAATTCCTCAAGTAAAAAAATCTGCATTTCAAGTAATTCCTAGAGTAAAAAAATCTGTATTTCAAGTAATTCCTAAAGTAAAAAAAATCTGTATTTCGAGTAATTCCTAAAGTAAAAAATTCTGCATTTCAAGTAATTCCTAAAGTAAAAAAAATCTGTATTTCAAGTAATTCCTAAAGTAAAAATTCTGCATTTCGAGCAATTTCTAAAGTCAATAAATTCTGCATTTCGAGCAATTTCTAAAGTGAATAAGTAAATCATCCAGTCTTTCGAGTATTTCATAAGTAAATAAGTAAAAAAATTTTGCATTTCGAGCAATTTCTAAAGTGAATAAGTAAACTATTTTACGCTTCAAGTCGCGTGTTCGTTTCGGCACCGATGACTGGCGGGCGATTTCGCGGGTTCAGTCGGGACCCAACCCTCTTCGCTGTTGCTTTGCCCACGTTATTCTGGTCCTCTTTGTTGTTATTTTCGTCTCCTCTCTCTCTCTCTCTCTCTCTGTCTCTCTCTCTCTCTCTCTCTCTCTCTCTCTCTCTCTCTCTCTCTCTCTCTCTCTCTCTCTCTCTCTCTCTCTCTCTCTCTCTCTCTCCCTTTTGTGGTCCATTCTCGCGTCGCTTTGTCTCCGTTTCTCTTGATTTGTGATGTATTTTTGTTTTTTTTCTGCTTTTCTTCGCTTCGTTGTGTCTGTTTTGTTATCTTATGGTTTTGGCTCTTTCTGTTTTTTGCTTCTTGTTCTTTCGTTCTTTTTCTTTTTCTCTTGCTTCTTCTTCTTTCTCTCTCTCTCTCTCTCTCTCTGTCTCTCTCTCTCTCTCTCTCTCTCTCTCTCTCTCTCTCTCTCTCTCTCTCTCTCTCTCTCTCTCTCTCTCTCTCTCTTTCTCTCTTCTCTCTCTTTCTCTCTCTTTCTCTCTCTTTCTCTCTCCCGTTCTCTCCCTCTCCTTCCCTTTCCCTTCCTTCCTCTCTCCCTCTCCCTCCCTTTTCCTTTCCTTCCTCTCTGTCTCCATCTTCCTTCTTCCATTCCTCTCTCTTTCCCTCCCTTCCTCCAGCCCTCCCTCTATCCCTCCCTTCCTCCCTCTGCCTCTCTCCTTCCCCGTCCAGCCCATTCTTCACCCCTTCCCTCCCTCCATCCATCATCCCCTTTTGGCTTTCCTCCCCTTCTCCCTCCTCCCCCTCCCCTTCCCTCCCCTCCCTCTGGCGCGTTCCCCTTCTTCTTTCGAGGGCATTGGTCATAAATACTTTTTTGGAAGGGGGAAGAAGGGAGGGAGGGTGGATTATGTGGAGGGAGGGGGAGGAGGGGAATGGAAAGGGTGGAGAGAGTGTGGGGGAGGAGGGAGATGGAGACGGAGATGGAGAGAGAGAGGGAGAGAAAGGGGGATGGTGATGAAGAATGCGATAGTGGACGTTAGTGTGAATAATTTGTGTATGTGTAAGTGTTTGGGAGAGAGAGAGAGAGAGAGAGAGAGAGAGAGAGAGAGAGAGAGAGAGAGAGAGAGAGAAGAGAGAGAGAGAGAGAGAGAGAGAGAGAGAGAGAGAGAGAGAGAGAGAGAGAGAGAGAGAGAGAGGAGGCAGCCAACGAAGAATGAACGCGGATAAGCTCAGACGTGGATAAAGAGGATATATTAAGGAAGAGACGAAAAAGTATAATTCCAAAAAGGATACTTCGT
>NC_091549.1:56468733-56471233 GCF_042767895.1 Penaeus vannamei
TTCTCCTTCCCATTCCCCCCCCTTCGCCCTCCCGCCCCCTTCCCCCGTCTCCTTCGCCCCCCTGGCGATTCCCAGCGCGCGCGAAGGGCCCGCCCGTAATGGTGGGAAGCGAGGCCGCGGCGCCGCCCGACAGGAAGCAGCAGCACGCATTGCAGCGCCGAGCTCGGTGTCTGCAGGCCCCTCCCCGCCGCCCACCCCGCCCACCGGAGTCTCACGGCGTCGCACCACCACCCCCGCCCACCCTCCCCCAGGCCGCCCCCCCTCCGCCCACCGGGGTTTCAGCCCGCCCCTCTCCGGATCCGCGACCTTGCTGTAACGAGCAGCTGCTGCATCCGCCCGCGACGCTGCTGCCAGCCCCCGCCTTCCATCCGCTCCGGGTGGATGGGCGGCGGGCGGGAGGAGGAGGCAAGAAACACGGTTCGGGCGTGCGGGAGGAGCAGGGGGCGGGGGTGGGGGTGGGGGTGAGGGGCTGTGGTCCCTTGGGTCGGGGGACATGAAGTGTGTCTGTCTCTTTCTGTCTTCCTGGTTTAGTCTCTCTTTCTCTCCTTCTCTGCTCTTCTATATTATTTTTTTTCTATCTTTCTCTCCTTTTCTCTTTTTTATCATTTTTTATCTCATAGTTCTCTCTCTCTCTCTCTCTCTCTCTCTCTCTCTCTCTCTCTCTCTCTCTCTCTCTCTCTCTCTCTCTCTCTCTCTCTCCCTCTCTCTCTCTTTCCCTCCCTCCCTTCCTCCTCTCCCTCCCTCTCTCTCCCTCTCCCTCCCCCTCTCCCTCTCTCTCTCCCCTCCCTCCCTCCCTCTCTCCCTCTCCTCTCCTCTCCTCTCCCTCTCCTCTCCCTCCCTCCCTCCCTCCCTCCCTCCCTCCCTCCCTCCCTCTCCTCCCTCTCCTCTCCCCTCCCTCTCCCTCCCTCTCCTCTCCTCTCCTCTCCTCTCCTCTCTCTCTCTCCCTCCCTCCCTCCCTCCCTCCCTTCCTCTCCTCTCCCTCTCTCCCTCCCTCTCTCCCTCTCTCCCTCCCTCCCTCCCTCCCTCTCCTCTCCCTCTCTCCTCTCCTCTCCCTCTCTCCCTCCCTCCCTCCCTCCCTCTCCTCTCCCTCCCTCCCTCCTTCATTCGACCACCAACCTGCTTGATCCTCTATCATGTGTTTACCTGTTTGTCGCTTCGTCTTACTGTTTGGTTCTTACCTTCGCCAAGGAGGTTATGCTTTCGGTAGCCTTGGTTAGTTCGTCTGTTTGTTTGTTTGTTTATGTGTTGGTTGGTTGGCGGGTTGGTTACTTGTTTGTTTATTTGTTTGTTTATTTGTTGGTTGGGTGGTGGGTTGGTTACTTGCTTGTTTATTTGTTGGTTGGTTGGTTACTTGTTTGTTTATTTGTTGGTTGGATGGTGGGTTGGTTACTTGTTTGTTTATTTGTTTGTTTATTTGTTTGTTGGGTGGTGGGTTGGTTAGCAGGATACCTCAAAATGTTATGAACGGATTTTTTTTTTCGAAATGTTGTCTAAATTAACGTAGAATGCCATTTCGTTCGTGATCCAGGGTTTACTGTTGTCATTTTCGTCACCTTTATTAACCTCTGCCAAGGAGACGTCACGTGGGTGCTTGAGAGAGAGGCGATTTCAATGTCATTCTTCAAGCGTGAATTATTTGTGTTGCATCAGTGGCCCCGTTGCCTTGGTGGAGGAAAGGGCTCCGAGTGCTTCTGTTTTGTTTGTTATTGTTGTTGTTGTTGTTAGTGTTATAGCTATTATTATTATTGTTGTTATTTTTGTTGCTATAATTATTATTATTCCTATTGTTGTTGTTATTGTTGTTGTTGTTAGTGTTATAGCTATTATTATTGTTGTTATTTTTGTTGCTATTATTATTATTATTCCTATTGTTGTTGTTATTGTTGTTGTTGATGTTAGTGTCATAGCTATTATTATTGTTGTTGTTATTTTTGTTGCTATTATTATTATTATTCCTATTGTTGTTATTGTAATTATTATTGTTGTTGTTTTTATTATTAATATCATTGTTGTTATTACTATTAGTGTTATTATTTTGCTATTATTTTACAAGTGGCAAGTACTCCCGCACTCATTGTCTTCCAGTCGTCACAGAATTTGCTGAAAGGAAGCGGAAAACATAATAATAAAATTTAAAAAAAAGGAAAAAAAGACAATAAACCGCATTTTTCCTTCTTAAGTATTATTATTTTATTTTTATTACTGTTACTATTAATGACAATGTTATTCTTATTATCGCTATTGTTATTTTCATTATCATCATTATTATTTTTCTTGTTATTGCTGTTATTATTATTTCAAAATCTGTCATTCATCGCAAGCACAAAGACAGCAGGTAGGATAAGCAGGCAAGCAGGAAGGATAACTCCCCGTGCAGCCCTGGGTAGAGAGAAGAGGGTGAACATCGGGTAAAATAACACAAAAAAGCAATATTGATAGGTAGACAGGCAGGGAGGCAGGCGGGCAGGCAGACAGACAGACAGACAGACAGACAGGCAGG
>NC_091549.1:56476233-56478733 GCF_042767895.1 Penaeus vannamei
TTATTTTTTCCCCATTCTTTTCGTCTGTCCGGGGAGTCGTGCTGAGGTCGGAATACATTTTATGATTTATTGTTTGTTGTTCATCCCTCTTCTCTTTCTCCCTCTCCCTTCCCCTCCCCTCTTCCTCCCGCTTCCCTTCCCCCCCTCTCCCTCTTCCTCCCGCTTCCCTTCCCCTCCACCTCTCCTTCTTCTCCCTATCCCTTTTCTCTCTCCCCCTCTCCCTCTTCTCTCTTTATCTCTCTCCCTCTCTCTGATTCCTCTAATATTTGTCATTATTATTAATCATTCATCTCTTTTCCTTTCGTCTGTTCAAGGTAGGCCTACCTGGCCATTTTGTGATTCGTTGTTATTGTCAGTTTTCATCATGATTATTTAATCACCGTTATCATATAATCAGTATCTTTATCATTAATTTCCTTTTTCCACTCTCCGTCTCTCCAGGGACAGAGTTAGTCTGCCATTTTATGATTTGCTATTGTCAGTTTTTATCAATATTATTTCCTCATTATATAAATAATTAACATCTTTATCATTAATCTCCTTTTTCCTCTTTCCGTCTCTCCAGGGACAGAGTTAGCCTGCCATTTTATGATTTTTCATTGTCGGTTTTTATCAATATTATTAACTCATTATTAAATAATTAACATCTTTATCATTTTTATCATTAATCTCCCTTTTTCCACTCTCCTCTCCAGGGACAGAGTTAGCCTGCCATTTTATGATTTGTTATTATCAGTTTTTATCAATATTATTTCCACATTATATAAATATTATATAATATTAATTATTATATAAATATTAATTAACATCTTTATCGTTAATCTCCCTTTTCCCTCTCTCCGTGTCTCCAGGGAGCCATTTTATGAATTTCTATTGTCAGTTTTTATCAATATAATTTCCTCATTATTGAATAATTAACACCTTTATCATTTTTATCATTAATCTCCCTTTTTCCTCTCTCCGTCTCTCCAGGGAGCCGCGCGGAGGACAGAGTTAGCATGCCATTTTATTTGTTATTATCAGTTTTTTATCAATATTATTTCCACATTATCAATATTATTTGCTCATTATTGAATAATTAACACCTTTATCATTAATCTCCCTTTTCCCTCTCTCCGTCTCTCCAGGGAGCCGCGCGGAGGACAGAGTTAGCCTGCCATTTTATGCTTTGCTATTGTCAGTTTTTATCAATATTATTTACTTATTAATTATTAAATAATTAACATTTTTATCGTTAATCTCCCTTTTCCCTCTCTCCGTCTCTCCAGGGAGCCGCGCGGAGGACGGGGTGCCGGACATGACGGTGCTCTCGGACATCGACGAGGGCGCCATCAACCACAACCTGCGCGTCCGCTACCTGCACGACCGCATCTACGTATCCTTTTTGGGCTCTGGGGGCGGGGCGGTAGGTGGGGGTTGGGGTAGGGGATGGGTGGTTGGGGGATGGGGGGGGGCGGGTGGGGTTGGGATGGTGTTGGTGTTCTTTTGTTTTAATTGGTGGTGGTGGTGGTTTTGTTGGTGTTGTTATTATTGTTATTGTTATTATTATGGTAATTATTGTTATTGTTATTATTATTGTTATTGTTATTATTATTGTTATGATAATCGTTGTTATTATTATTATTATTATTATTATTATTACTATTGTCATAAAGAATAATGTTAATAGTAAAAATGATACTGATAACAAAGAAAATGTATTATCATCATCATGATAATTATAGTGATAATGATAATGCTAGTAATAATGATCATAACACTGCAATTACAATTTTTATTATCATTTTTTGCATTATTTTGCAATGCTAGACACCACCATTTAAATACCAATAACACCAATCTCATCAAATTGTAAAACGTGAACATTTGAACAGTTTTCTGTCTGTTGCACTGGCATCGAACAACCAAAGGTAAGGAAAGTGCACTGAAATATCCTCCTGTTCTTTAAATAATCTTGTTATGAAATCGTTTTGTTCATAAATTGTTATTGTTATGAAATTGTTCTGTTCTTAAATTGACTTGCTATTGTTCTTGAATAATCTTAGCGTCATATTGATTTTTGTTCTTGAATTATCTTGTTATGAAATTGTTCTGTTCTTCAATTGGCTTGTTATTAACTTGTTTCGTTCTTGAATTATCTTGTTCCCAAAATTGACTCGTTAAAATGTCGGTTCGCGCGTTAAATAGCCTTTGTCTCTTTTCTGTCGTTCTTTCTTTTTTTATGCGCCAATGTGTTGCTGTTTTTTATTTGTTTGTTTATATCCTATTACGTGTTGTTTGTATGATTTAAAAGGACAAAGGAAATGGGGGGGAGAGGAGGGGAGGGGAGGGGAGGGGGGGTGTTATCTGGTCCGTCTATGTTTTGTTGCACGAAAGAGCAGTTCATACATTTTCATGGGTATTTTTATCATTTGTAATGTAGGAGGCGTATGAGATAGAGCGATAGTTTTATGTATTTTCTCTGTGTCTTTGGGGTGAGGAGTCCATTTTCCATTTTTTA
>NC_091549.1:56491233-56501233 GCF_042767895.1 Penaeus vannamei
GAGAGGGTTGGGAGAGGAATCACGAAGATGATGGATTAAGGAGAGGGGAGAGAGGAAGAGAGAGGGGAGAGAGAGAGAGAGAGAGAGAGAGAGAGAGAGAGAGAGGATTAAGAGAGGAATTACAGAATATGGGGATATGAAGGAGAGGGAGAGAGGAAAGAGGAAGAGAGAGAGAGGGTTAAGAGAGGACCATTACGAATATGGGGATTAAGGAGAGGGAGGGGGTGAGAGGAAGAGAGAGAAGGAGAGGAGAGAGGGTTAAGAGGAAGATACGAATATGGGGATTAAGGAGAGGGGGAGAGGGTGAGAGGAAGAGGAAGAGGAGAGAGGGTTAAGAGAGGAATTACGAATATGGGGATTAAGGAGAGGGAGAGGGTGAGAGGAAGACAGAGAGGAGCGAGGAAAAGAGAGGAGATTACGAAGATGATTATTATGAAAGTTGATCATCTCAACAATCATTATATGGAAAGAAGTAAATGCAAAGAGTTAGAATTATAGGATTAGGGATTAGGATAAGGCCAACAACACACCGAACGAAGCTCTCCCCAACTTCACAGCGATAAGACGAAGGGAAATTGCAGCATCGGCGACCACGAGAGCCACGGCGATAACGAACACGATCACTGAAGCAAACTGAAGTACACCCCCCCCCTACACCTCCCCCCTCCCCCCCCCCCTGGCCGCTACCGCAAACACCACGCTCTCAGGTGTGATTCCCCGCAAACCACCGGGTCTAATAGGGGTAATTTGCATACCGTAGCGAGCCCTCGGCAGACACTGCGAGAGAGAAAGAGGAGCGGCGAAGTGAGAATGAATAACCCCGCAGTTGAAGTCTGTGTGATTTGGCTTCTTCGTATTGACTTCTTTTGCTGGATTTTTATTTATTTGTTTATTTATTTTTTGTTATTCCTGTTGTGTAATCCTCGATTCGGGATTTAGTGTCGAAAAGGGTCGATTTTGAAGCTTACGGTGTTATTTATTCGTATTCATGTATTTTTTTTTCTCTTTGGTTTGGTACGGCGAAGCGTAAGTCGCGGCGATGGATTCGGACTCGGTGGTCTGAGGAGTACGAGCGTATCCGGAAATGTTGACGATTAGTGATGATAATTGATATGATTGTGATGACTGATATCTCTATTATTACCGCAATTATATGACACTGGTGATGCTAAATGCTGGCATCATATTACGAGCTCCTTTGTTGTTATGGTAATGATAGCAGAGATAACAAAGTGACATTTTGTAAGGATAAGTGAAATTAATTTTATTGTGGCAGTGACGGTATTTTCACCGCCCTGCTTTGGAGAGAAAGGGAAAAGAATAAAGAATAAATAGAAAATAGATAAAAAAAGTAGAGAAAGTGACAAAGGAAAAGAGTATTTTAAACTTGCTCGCTTCTTAGAGAAAGAGAGAGGAAGAGAAAGAAAATATAATGAAAGAAGTTAAAAGGACGAATGAAAATATATTTTTTCACCTCGCTTTTAAAAGGGGGAGAAAGAAAGAAAAAAAAAGAAAAAAGAAAAATAAGGTGAAAAAGTATATAGAAAATAAAGACAGAAATTACACAAAAAGAAAGAAGAGCCAAGGATAACGAGACAATAAAGAGAATATATGAAAAAGACAGGAAAGACAAGGCAAGAGAAAGGGGAAAAAAAACTAAAAGAAATAAGGAAGATAAGGGAATTAAAATGAACGACTAGTAATAATAATAGTAATAATAATAATAATAATAATTAATAATAATGAGGAGAATAATAATAATTAAAGACAAAGAAAAAGAATCAGAAAAAAAACGAAAAAAAGCGAAGAAAAAGGAGAAGAAACATACAAAGAAAGGGAAAGAGAAGAAGAAGAAGAAGAAAGAACGAAAACAAGCGAGGATCGAGGTGCGCAGCGGAAATAATGAGGAGAAGATGAAGAAGATAAAGATAAAGACAAAGACAAAGAAAAAGAATTAGAAAAAACGGAGAAAAATGAGAAGAAACATACAAAGAAAGCGAAAGAGAAGAAGAAGAAGAAAAGAACGAAAACAAGCGAGGATCGAGGTGCGCAGCGGAGGCGGGAGCTCGGCGGTGTGAAGTACCGTAGAAAACGCCTCGATTTTCCAGGAATTATTATTACTCGTAGCGAAGCGCGCCCGCCGCCCATTTTCCTGCCTCTCGGTGGGCTGCTGGTTATCGTCTTTTGTGGTCTCTTGGTTTTAATTGTTTAGTCTTTGCTTTTGTTCTGTTTGAGTTTGGTACGCTCTGTGTGATTTGTTTTTCTTTGGTTTGTCCTGTTTTTTTTTTTAACTAGTCTCTTGTTTTTAATTGTTTTTCTTTTTGTTCTTTTTAAATTTGGTGCGCTCTGTGATTTGTTTTTCTTTGTTTTGTCCTGTTTTTTTTTTTGTCACTATATGACTGTGTATCTTACTCGATTTTTTAAATTGCTGTCTTTATTTTTTTTTTCTTCATGGTGTCGTTAGTTTTTGCACTGTCTTGTTTGTTCCTTTTGATCCTGTTTTGTTTGTGTTGTTTATTTGTTGTTTTTGGTTTCCTTTTCTTTCTTTTTCTCGACTTTGTTCCACATTTTTTTGTAGTTTATTTTTTATTGCAGTTTCTCTTCTTCATTTAGTTATTATGACATTTTTTCCATCTATTCTTTATTTTAGTTTTTCTCCTTCAATTTACTCCTTTTCTTGTTTGTTTATTTCCCTTTGTAAACATTGTGTGAACTTTGCTTACTTTTTTTCTCTCTCTCGCTCTCTTCTATTGTTCTCTCGTCTCTCCACCACTTGATTCTTTTTCTTTCTTTCTTTCTTTAGTTTTCTTTTGGTGGTGTTTTTTTATTATTATTTCTTTCTTTCTTTGTGTCTTTGTCCTACTTTTGAACTTTTGCTGAAACGATTCCATGTTCTGAAACTTTTGTTGTGGTTTGAATTCTGTTTTCTTTTCTTTTTTTTCTTTGTACTTTCTCTCTCTCTATCTCTCTTTATCTCTCTTTATCTCTCTCTCTCTCCCTCCTTCCTCCTTCCCTCTGCCTCTTCCTCCACTTTCCCTCTCCCTCCTTTCCCTCTCTCTCTCCCTCTTCCTCCCTCTGCCCTCTCTTCCTCTCTGCTCCTCCCTCCCACCTCTCTTTCCCTCCACTCTCTCCTCCATTCCCTCTCCTTCTCCCCCTTTCTCCCGTTTCCTTTGTTCAGCGGAGCCAAAGCCATCGCCGAGTGAATGTTCAGCAACAACAGCAGTTGCAGCGGCAGCTCCGAGGGACCGGTCGATGTGTTCACTCGAACCGCTAACACTGAGGGAGGGAGGGAGGGAAGTGGGAGGATGGAGGGAGAGATGGAGGGAGGGAGTGAGGAGAAGGAGTGGAGGAGGAGGATGGAGGGAGGGAGAGGATTGGATTGAGGGAGTGGGAGAGGATGGGAGGGAGGAGGAGAGAGAGGATGGGAGGAGAGGATGGGAAGAGGATTGGAAGGGGAGTGGGAGGGAGAGGACAGGAAGGGAGGGAGGGAGAGAGGGGAGTGGGGAGAGGATGGGGAAGGAGGGAGGGAGGGAGGAGTGGTAGAGGATAAGGAGGGGAGGAGGAGTGGGAGAGGATGGGAGGGAGGGAGGGAGGGAGTGGGAGGGAGAGTTGCCGGGAGGGAGGAGGGAGGGAGTGGGGAGAGGGAGCAAGGTAGGAAGGCAGGGAGGGAGAGGGAGAGGATGTGGATGGGGAAGGAGGGGAGGGAGTGGAGAGAGACGAGATGGGAGGGAGGAAGGGAAGAGGAGAGGATGGGAGGAGAGAGGATGGGAGGGAAGGAGGGAGGGTAGGAGTGGGAGAGGATGGGAGGGAGGAGAGGGAGGGAGGGTAGGGAGAGGATGGGAGTGGAGGGAGAGGATGGGAAGGAGGGATGGGAGGGAGTGGGAGAGGGATGGGTGAGGAGGGAGGGAGGATGGGAGAGGATGAGGAGGGAGAGGAGATAGGGAAGAGAGGGACTGGGAGGGAATTAGGGAGTGGAGGAGTGGGAGTGGGAGGGAGGGAGTGGGAGAGGGATGGGAGGAAGGGATGGGAGTGGAGAGGGATGGATTGAGGGAGGGAGGGAGGAAGGAGGGAGGATGGAGTGAGGGAGTGGAGAGGATGGGAGAGAGGAGTGAGAGGATGGGAGGGGTGGGAGAGGATGGGAAGGAGGAGGTGAGGAGTGGAGGGAGGAGAGGATGGGAGAGGATGGGAGGGGTAGGAGGGAGAGGGAGGATGGGGAGGAGAGAACATGGGGAGAGGAGATTGGGAGTGGAGGGAGGGAGTGGAGAGGAGGTGGAGAGATTGGAGTGGGAGGAGGGGGAGGGGAGGAGTGGAGGAGAGGATGGGAGGGAGGGAAAGTGGGGAGAGGATGTAGAGGAGGGAGGGAGGAGTGAGACAGATGGAGGAGTGCGGGAGAGGAATGGGAGAAAGTGGAGAAGGAGGGAGGGAGGGATGAGGAGAGGATGGGAGGAGGGAGAGGATGGGGCGGAGGAGAGGTTGGAAGGGAGGGAGAGATGGGAGGGCGGGAAGGATGGAGTGGGAGAAGTTGGGAGGAATGAGAGAGATGGGGAGGGTGAGGAAGATGGAAGAAGAGGACGGGAAGGAGGGAGTGGAAGAGGATTGGAGGGAGGAAATGAAAATGGTAGAGGAAAATGAGAGGGAAAATGGAGAGGATTGAGGGAAGAATTAGAAAGATAGATGGGAAGGATTAAGGAAGGAGAGGATGGAATAGGAAAGATGGAAATACGTCAGAAAGGTGAGAGGGAGAGGGAGGAGAATGGAAGAGGATAGAGGGAAGAAGAAGGAAGAGAGGAATCGGAAGGAGATGAGGAAAGAAAGAGAGTGAGGAAGGAAAGGAAAGATGAAGAAACGGAGTGGAGAGAGGAAGAAATGACGGGTGGGGAGAGTAGCTAGGAACGTATATGAATGCAGAGAGAAGAAAGAAGCAGATGGCCGAAGCAGAGGAAGGGGGAAAGAAAGAGTTAGAAAGTTGGAAGAAAAGAAGGACGAGAAAGAATATGGGAGACAGAACGGTGAGTGGAAGGCAGGGGAAAAGAAGATGAGCAAAAGTGGGAAGAAAAAGAGAAAAAGAAAGAAAGAAAAAACACGAGAGGACAGAAGAGGGGAGAGGGGCGAGAGAAGCGACCAACCGAACACCTCGATGGGTCCTGGCTTGGGCGCGAAGCGAAATGGCGGATGGGCTGAGACGGCGAGGAATTACGAAACGGAGACATAAAGAAAAAGATAAGAAGGAGAGGAAGGTGAAACGGCGAGGAATTACGAAACGGAGACATAAAGAAAAAGATAAGAAGGAGAGGAAGGTGAAACGGCGAGGAATTACGAAACGTAGACATAAAGAAAGAGATAAGAAGGAGAGGAAGGTGAAACGGCGAGGAATTACAAAACGTAGACATAAAGAAAAAGATAAGAAGGAGAGGAAGGTGAAACGGCGAGGAATTACGAAACGTAGACATAACGAAAAAGATAAGAAGGAGAGGAAGGTGAAACGGCGAGGAATTACAAAACGCATAAATAAAGAGAAAAAGATAAGAAGGAGAGGAAGGTGAAACGGCGAGGAATTACAAAACGCATAAATAAAGAGAAAAAGATAAGAAGGAGAGGAAGGTGAAACGGCGAGGAATTACAAAACGCATAGATAAAGAGAAAAAGATAAGAAGGAGAGGAAGGTGAAACGGCGAGGAATTACGAAACGTAGACATAAAGAAAAAGATGAGAAGGAGAGGAAGGTGAAACGGCGAGGAATTACGCAAACGCGGTAGATATAAGAAAAAGATAAGAAGGAGAGGAAGGTGAAACGGCGAGGAATTACGAAACGTGGACATTAAACACTTGAAAAAGATGAGAAGGAGAGGAAGGCGAAACGGCGAGGAATTACGAAACGTAGACATAAAGAAAAAGATAAGAAGAGAGTGGCATTGAAACGGCGAGGAATTCATGGAAAACGGAGACATGAAAGAAAAGATAAGAAGGAGAGGAAGGTGAAACGGCGTAGAGGAATTAACATGAAACGTAGACATAAAGAAAAAGATGAGAAGCGGAGAGGAAGGTGAAACGGCGAGGAATTACGAAACGTAGACATAAAGAAAAAGATGAGGAGAAGGAGAGGAAGGTGAAACGGCGAGGAATTACGAAAACGTAGACAATGAAAGAAAAAGATAGAGAAAGAGAGGAAGGTGAAACGGCCAGCGAGAATTACGAAACTTAGACATAAAAGAAAAAGATGAGAAGGAGAGGAAGGTAGAAACGGCGAGGAATTACGAAACGGAGACATAAAGAAAAGTATGATAAGAAGGAGAGGAAGGTGAAACGGCGAGGAATTACAGAAACGCGTAGACATAAAGAAAAAGATGAGAAGGAGAGGAAGGTGAAACGGCGAGGAATTACGAAACGTAGACATAAAGAAAAAGATAAGAAGGAGAGGAAGGTGAAACGGCGAGGAATTACGAAACGTAGACATAAAGAAAAAGATAAGAAGGAGAGGAAGGTGAAACGGCGAGGAATTACGAAACGTAGACATAAAGAAAAAGATGAGAAGGAGAGGAAGGTGAAACGGCGAGGAATTACGAAACGGAGACATAAAGAAAAAGATAAGAAGGACAGGAAGGTAAACGGCGAGGAATTACGAAACGGAGACATAAAAGAAAAAGATGGCAATAGAGAGGAAGATGAAAACGGCGAGGAATTACGAAACGCGCAGGATTATGCAAGAAAAAGATAAGAAGGAGAGGAAGGTGAAACGGCGAGGAATTACGAAACGTAGACATAAAAGAAAAAGATGAGAAAGGAGAGGAAAATTGTGAAACGGCGAAGATTACGAAACGTAGACATAAAGAAAAAAGATACAAGAAGGAGAGGAAGGTGAAACGGCGAGGAGGAATTATGAAAACGTAGACAGAAAGAAAAAAGATAGAGAAAAGAGAGTAGAAGAAAGAAACGGCGAGAATTACGAAACGTAGACAGCAAAGAAAAGATAAAGAAGGAGAGGAAGGTGAAACGGCGAGGAATTACGAAACGTAGACAAGAAAAAGAAAGATAAGAAGGAGAGGAAGGTGAAACGGCGAGGAATTACAGAAACGGAGACATAAAAGAAAAGATAGAAGGAGAGGAAGATGAAACGGCGAGGAATTACGAAACGTAGACATAAAGAAAAAGATAAGAAGGAGAGGAAGGTGAAACGGCGAGGAATTACGAAACGTAGACATAAAGAAAAAGATAAGAAGGAGAGGAAGGTGAAACGGCGAGGAATTACGAAACGGAGACATAAAGAAAAAGATAAGAAGGAGAGGAAGGTGAAACGGCGAGGAATTACGAAACGTAGACATAAAGAAAAAGATAAGAAGGAGAGGAAGGTGAAACGGCGAGGAATTACGAAACGTAGACATAGAGAAAGAGGTAAGAAGGAGAGGAAGGTGAAACGGCGAGGAATTACGAAACGTAGACATAAAGAAAAAAGATAAAGGAGAAGGAAGATTGAAAACGGCGAGGAATTACGAAACGTAGACATAACGAAAAAGATAAGAAGGAGAGGAAGGTGAAACGGCGAGGAATTACGAAACGTAGACATAACGAAAAAGATAAGAAGGAGAGGAAGGTGAAACGGCGAGGAATTACGAAACGCATAAATAAAGAGAAAAAGATAAGAAGGAGAGGAAGGTGAAACGGCGAGGAATTACGAAACGTAGACATAAAGAAGAAAAAGATAAGAAGGAGAGGAAGGTGAAACGGCGAGGAATTACAAAACGCATAAATAGGGAAAAAAAGATAGGAATGAGAGGAAGGAAAGACGCGAATATTGCCCATGAATTTAGAGTCTTTAACCGCCCATGAATGGTTTATATCGCCCGCCCTGAGGGGATACGGAGCTAAGACAATTTCGGTTAAAGATGAAGCATATTGGCGGGTTTTTTGGGGATTCAATTTCTGTATTTTCTCCTTTTCATTTGCTTCTTAATACTATAAATAGGAAGAAGAGAAAGACAGAAAAGACAGAGAGAGAGAGACAGAGAGGAATCTGTAGAGGGGCTGAAGATTGAAGAAAAGATAAGCATTAAAACAAGAAAAATAAACAGGAAAAATGAGCAGTAAAACTTGAAAGAACGCAAAGAAAATTAGCTGATGAACACTCAAAAGAAATGTGACGCGAACTGAAGAGAGGGAGAGAGAGAGATAGAGAAGATAGAGATTGAAAAGAGAAAGAGAGAGAAGAAAGAGAGCTTATAGTTATTGTTTAGAGCGGTGACAAGGAAACAGAAAACAGCGAGAAAGAACGAGTTTGTTGAGAGAGAGAGAGAGAGAGAGAGAGAGAGAGAGGGAGAGAGAGAGAGAGAGAGAGAGAGAGAGAGAGAGAGAGAGAGAGAGAGAGAGAGAGAGAGCGACAAAGAGCTTCTAAAACGCTTATACAAAGAGCAAGCAGAAAGAGAGAGAGAGGGGGAGGAGGGGGAAGGGGTGCAAGACTCACGTTACGAGTCAGTGAGGGGAGTCCTCCTCTCTCTCTCCTACTCCTGGCGGCGACTGAGGAGGCATCCAGCGGCCGTCCTCCGCCGCAGGTTTGGCTGATGGAGGTGGGGGGAGGGTGGAGGGTGAGGAGGGGGGGGAGGCACCTAAAAATTTTTAAAGTATTATGGATGGAGAGAGGGGGAGGGAGGGAGGAGGGAGAGGAGGAGAGAGGAGGAGAGGAGGGAGAGGAGAGAGAAGCGAGAGGGCAAGATGACAGGCGGGAGATATACATACAGGGAGAGAGTGGAGAGGGCATGGGCAGAGGCGCATATGAGAGGGATGAGGGGAGATATGGGGAGGGATAGAGAGGGAGAGGAGAGGAGAGAGGTATATGAGACATATATATATAGGGAGAGGAGAGAAATAAGAGAGGAGAGAGAGAAAGAAGAGAGACAGACATGGCAGAGAGAGAGAGACAGAGAGAGGGAGGGAAGAAAGAAAGAAATGTTATTGTTGAAAGAAAGAAAGAAAGAAAGAAAGAAAGAAATAGGGAGAGAGAGAGAGAGAGAGAGAGAAAGAAAGAAAGAAAGAAATAGGGAGAGAGAGAGAGAGACAGACAGAGACAGAAAGAGAAAGAGAATAGAACAGAGAGAGAGAGACAGAGACAAACAGAGATAAAAACAGAAACCAAAGAGACACACACAGACAGACAGACAGACGGAGAGAGAGAGAGCGCGACTCCCCAACCGGCTAAAGGGATTCTCGAGAGGACAGGAAGGCGTCGCCGATATCACGTGTCATTATAAACGAACTTTTTTCTTCCGTCGGTCGACCTGGTTGGCTCGTTGGGAGGAGGAGGAGAGAGCAGCGAGGGAGTGCGAAAGGAGGAAGAGGAGAGAGGAGGAGAGGAAAGGAGGAAGTGGGGAGGGGAGGAAGAGGGAGGAAGGAGGAGAGGGGGAGGCTGAAAGGGGAAGAGAGAGAGGAAGAAGGGGAAGAGGGAAAGGAAGAAGAGGAAAAAGGATGATAGAGGATGAGGGGGAGAAGGGAGAGGAGAGAGAAGAGAGGAGGCCTAAGAGGGAGAGGGGGAGGAGGAGAGGAAGAAAGATTAGAGAAAGGAGTGAAAAGAAGAGGAAGGCGAAGGAGTGAGAGGAAAAGAGGGAAGGCAAAAGAGGGAGAGAGAAAAGAAAGAAGGCGAAGGAGGGAGGGGAAGAGCAAGGATGAGAAAGAGGGAGAGGAAGAGAAAGGAGCATTGGAAGTGAGGGCATAAGGGGGAAAATGACAGATAAACAAGGAAATGTTATCCCCATTTCCCCAGAAGTACCTTTCGTGGTGTGTTATTTTTCATTGTTATTGTTATATTCATACATTTTGTTGTTGTTATTTTAGATACTGTCTCCCGCGTTCGTTTTGGATTGGTTATTAACTTCTTTCCTTTTTCTTCTTCCACAAATTATGTTCAAGATCCTGACACCTGTAAAAAACTTTTCTAATTTTCAGTGTTGTATTTCTGCAGAAAATTTGCAGACATATGATCTTTCGATGCGTTTTTTTTTTCTTCTAATTTACA
>NC_091549.1:56511495-56513995 GCF_042767895.1 Penaeus vannamei
GAGGGAGGGAGAGGAGGAGGAAGGGAGGGAGGGAGAGGGGAGAGGAGGAAAGGGTGAGGAAGGAGAGGAGGAAGGAGTGAAAGGGTGGAAGGGAGAGGGAGGAGGGAAAGGGGAGAGGGAGAGGAAAGGGTGGAAGGGAGAGGGAGGAGGAGGAAAGGGGAGGGAGGGAGAGGGAAAGGGTGGAAGGGAGGGAAGTAGAGGAGGAAGAGGGACACACACGCGCACACACACAAATATATTTATAGAGTGGGGAAGAAGGGGAGGAGAGAGCGAGAGAGAGAGGGAGGAAGGAAGGAAGGAAGGAAGGAAGGATGAGGGAGGAAGGAAGGAAGGATGAGGGAGGAAGGAAGGAAGGAAGGAAGGAAGGAAGAAGGAGGGAGAGGAGAGAGGAGGGAGAGAGAGAGAGAGAGAGAGAGAGAGAGAGAGAGAGAGAGAGAGAGAGAGAGAGAGAGAGAGAGAGAGAGAGAGACTGACTGACTGACTGACTGACTGACTAACTGACAGATAGAATCAAAGACATCGAGACAGTCACCCCTCAGTCATCCCTCCCTTTATGGCGTCCATTTCTTTTGACATTCCGAGGCAAAAAAAAAAAAAAAACTCTCCTCAACCCCCCCCTCCCCCCTCCCCCACCCCCCTTTCCACTCCCTTCTCTCTGTCCTCAACCCAAAGACCCGCACTCATTAACACCTCACATAGGCTGAACGTGTGTGAACGTGTGTGAACGTGTTTCCTTCCTTCCTTCCTTTCGTTCCTCCCACCTGCGCGTTCACCTACTTACGTTCCTTATCTGCTGAGTTGCGTTCGTTCATCAGTTAAGCAGAGGGTTGTGTGTTTGTGTGTGTGTGTGTGGGGGGGGGTAGGGGGTTAGGGGTGAGTGTTAAAGGGGGGGCGTGTGTGTGTGTGTGTGTTTATGTGTGTGTGTGTGTTTGCTTGTTTGTTTATAGGGAGGGAGAGGGTAATAGTATTCCATATATTTATTTGTTTATTATCGTTGTTACTACAAGTGTTCTTGATATTATTTTTACTATTATCATTATCATTATCCGTATATCATTATACTTACTACTTAATATTGATATTTGTATTGGTTTTGTTCATCATTATCATAATATAAATATTTTTCCCTTTCATCCTGCCTGTCGAAGACAACATGATATATATATATATATATATATATATATATATATATATATATATATATATATATATATATATATATATATTTCCACAAAACTGCTAGACTGGAATTTAAAAACCGCTAGAGCAGAATAATTACTAATTGTCCCGCTATATCATAACTCAAATAAAAAATCTAGATCTAGCGAGAAAAGTTATAAATCTAGCGGGAAATCGCTAGAATGGCAACACCTGATTTCGTTCCCGCCAAATTTTTCATTCAAATTCGCACTAAAAAAAAAAAAAAAATTGAATCAGATTTTACGCCGAGGATTCAGAGTGTGAAGAGATGTGTGTGTGGAAATGAGGTTGGTTGGGTGGGAGCATTTTTAGGTTTTGTTTTTTATTTATTTATTTATTTATTTTATTGCAAAGATTTTTTTTTCGTATGTTTACGGCCTGTGTGTGTGTTTATGCTAGTGTTGCGGTGTGTGTGTGTGTGTGTGTATGTGTGTGTGTCTGTGTGTCTGTGTCTGTCTGTCTGTCTGTCTGAGAGAGAGAGAGAGAGAGAGAGAGAGAGAGAGAGAGAGAGAGAGAGAGAGAGAGAGAGAGAGAGAGAGAGAGAGAGAGAGAGAGAGAGTGAGTGAGAAGGAGAAAGAGAAAGACAGGCACAGAAAAAAACTCGTTTATTCGTTAGTATGCGTGCATATGTGTATACGCTCGACCCCTTTCACTCCTCCACGTGCGTGTGTGTGAGCGTGTCTGTGTGCGGCCGCGTTTGTATGTTGTTTATATTATGGAGATTAGAGAGAGAGAGAGAGAGAGAGAGAGAGAGAGAGAGAGAGAGAGAGAGAGAGAGAGAGAGAGAGAGAGAGAGAGGGAGGGAGGGAGGGAGGGAGGGAGGAGGGAGGAGGAGGGAGGGAGGGAGGGAGGGAGAGAGGGAGAGAGGGAGAGAGAGAGAGAGAGAGAGAGAGAGAGAGAGAGAGAGAGAGAGAGAGAGAGAGAGAGAGAAACGTGCCATCATCGCTTGTAAAGAGATTAGTTTTGCGAGTCCGTCTGTCAGTCAAGCTGTCGCTGAGTCAGTGAGGAAGAGAGGAGCGTCTGGCTGTGAGAAAAAAAAAGGAAAAGAAAAAGTATTTTTCCTGCATTCAACTGAGCAACTTTCATGTGCGAGAAAGTACTTGATTTTTTTTTGCTTCTTCGATTTTTTCTTTTTCTTCGTTTTCTTATTCGATTGTTTGTCTTTATTGTTTTTATTATTTCCTTTTTTTGTTTGCCTTTTTCGATTTGATTTTTTATTTTATTCGTTTTTTTTAATCACATTTTTTTTAGATCTTAAGTTTTATTTTTGTGTGTGTCACGTGGTATCCTAATTTCGTTT
>NC_091549.1:56518995-56536495 GCF_042767895.1 Penaeus vannamei
CTCTCTCTCTCTCTCTCTCTCTCTCTCTCCCTCTCTCTCTCTCTCTCTCTCTCTCTCTCTCTCTCTCTCTCTCTCTCTCTCTCTCTCTCTCTCTCTCTCTCTCTCTCTCTCTCTCTCTCTCTCTCTCTCGCTCTCTCTCTCTCTCCCTCTCCCTCTCCCTCTCCCTCTCCCTCTCTCTCTCTCTCTCTCTCTCTCTCTCTCTCTCTCTCTCTCTCTCTCTCTCTCTCTCTCTCTCTCTCTCTTTTATTTTTTTATTTTTTGCTTTCCTTTCTGAATACACTCATTGTATTTGTGTAATTTTGCTATATCCTATGTCCTGTATAGATATTTTTGCTTGTGACCATTGCAAGGGTTATCAATGCAATGTCAGTAATCAGTTGTGTTTTTTTACTTCCTCAGGCAATGCCAAGACAGTTAGAAATGACAACTCTAGTCGATTTGGAAAGTTTATGCAAGTGTGCTTTGACACATCTTGGCATATCAAAGGCTGCGTCATGCAGGACTACCTCCTGGAGCAGTCTAGAATCACCTTCCAGGGACCTGAAGAGAGGAACTACCACGTCTTCTATCAGCTAGTTGCAGCTGCACAAGTGAGTTGAATTCCGTTATGCCTTAAAGGATTGTATATATGACCTTTTTCATTGTTTGTATTCACATTGATGTCTTGCAACTTGCTTTATTTTCTATGTTCTTTGATTTATTACAGATAGATATCAAATATCTCAAAATCTGAGCAGGAGTTAGTTTAGCAGATATATGATATAACAATTTTTTTAAGTTACTCTACCTTAGACCAGCTTGTAAGTCATCTATCTCCCTCTTTCAGAATAACAAAGAAATCGCAGACCAGTTCCATCTGCGGCCAGCGAGTTTCTATACCTACCTGAATCAGTCTGGGTGCATCACCATAGACGGAGTGGATGACGTCAAGAGATTTGATGGACTCCGACTAGCTTTCAATGTACTTCATGTCCCGCCAGAGATCTGCGACGGCATTTTCGGTACTCTGGCTGCTATTCTGTGGCTTGGCAATTTAGAGGTGAGTTGTGATTCTGATATTTTATAAATGACTTAAATGATAGATGGTTTAAAATTACACATCAGTTATGATAGTGACAGATGAAATGCACGTGCTTGTTCATATATTGGTTGAGATTTGAAGTAGGGTCAACAAGTTCTGATACATATTTCACTGCCAATATTTAAAGATTATTTATCCTATTCTTCTTTATTGAGTTTCTGTATATCTTCATATTTTGATTTGATTTTGCTTTTTTTCTTCTTTGTGACCAGTTCGTGGACATTGATGGTGAGAAGTGTGAGTTGAGTACTAGCGACAAGGAAGTGCTGACTATTGTCGCAGAATTGCTGAATTTGGAGGAGGAGGATCTGTTGGGCATTGTTCTTCAGCGCCAGATTAACATCAGAGGAAATATCACACGAATTCCACTCAAGCTTGCTGAGGCTCGGGAAAACAGACATGCCATGGCCAAGGCACTCTATTCTAGAACATTTGCTTGGCTTGTCGACCACATTAACAAATGCACCAACCCTGGGCAGGACCAGACAAGGTAGAGTGATACTGTCAATGTCATGGTGTAAAAATCAGTGACAGGGTGATGTGGAAAAGGATAGATAAGGATCTTGAGGCAAACCATCGGAAGCTGGTTTTGATGATTGAGATGTTTTTTTTCACTAATATTAGAAAGTAAATAGCTTGTAAACTTATCCTTCTATTTTACCCCATGCTCATTTCTGTTCCTTTTGTTATTGCAGATTTTTAGGTGTGCTGGACATCTTTGGATTCGAGAACTTTGCAACTAACTCATTTGAACAATTGTGTATCAATTATACAAACGAAAAATTACACAAATTCTTTAACCATTATGTGTTTGCATTGGAGCAAGAAATTGTGAGTAGTCTTCACAGAACTTTTTTGGACTATTTGTGCAACTATTTGTGCAAACTAGAATATTTTGGTAGATAGAGGAATATGACTATCTCCTTGTTTTCAGTATATAGTACCAAAAGAAAAAGATACAACAAATAAGACAATATTTCTCTCTTTTTTCTAACAGTACCGTCAGGAGGAGATCAAGTTTTCCCACATCACCTTCACTGACAACACAGAGTGCCTTGAACTGCTTGAAAAGCCTCCAAGGTGCATCCTCAAACTCTTATCTGAAGAGTGCCGAATGCCCAAGGTAGGGAACAGGTCCACAGTCTGATAATTGGGAGACTTGAGCTGAAGTATTTGAAAGTTTTTTTTTTTTACATTATTTTCAGTGTTTTTCAAGTACTAGAAGGGCAGAATTTTTTTTAGATTATCTTATGATAATTTAGAATATTTTGCTTAAGAGTTTTGGTATATTTATTCATTGTCATTTCAAGTATATTAAAGAATTAGAAGACAGAAAGATTTTTGAACCATCCTTTGAAAGATAGGATCCTTTTCTTTCAATAAAGAAAGTATTGCCCCCATTAGTAAATACAAAGATTGTGGAATTATCTTATGAAAATTAGATCCTCTTCTTACAATAAAGAAAGTATTATCCCTACAGGGTGCAGACAAATCCTACTTGACCAAGTTACACCAGGAATTTGATTCCCATCCCAACTACATCAAGGGTGAAGACAGAAGAAAGTGGGAGGTGGAATTTGGTATCAACCACTATGCAGGTATATTTTTGGGTCCATGAGTAGTGTAGAATTTGCATAGGCATTACGATTTTTTTTTTTATATATTCTTGTGGGTAGGCATATTGAGGTATATATCTGGAACCCTTCTTTCTCCTCTAAGGTATGAAATTCTATCTGGTGTTTGACCTTTTTACACATTTTCATATCCTTATTTGGAATATATTTTATTTTTATCGGTAACATTTTGCAAGAAAAATTTTAAAAGAAAGCATGTAATGAAAAATACAATCCATTAAGTGAAAGGCTGCTTAATAGTACATCTCGAGGCCAAATTCATAATGACTGAATTTTTACAGGGAAAGTGATATACACCGTGAAAGGCTTTGTCGACAAGAACAGAGATGCACAGCAGGATGTGTTTTTCGAATTGATGAACAAGTCACGGAACAAATTTGTCGCTGATCTCATAAGATTCCAGGTTTGTGATGAAGTTTCAGTCATATCTTAAACAAAACTTCTATAACTTTTTTTAAACCGAGATATGCAAAACAGCAATCAATCAAACAAACAGACAGATAGTTTTCCATGCAAACTTGCTGTACAGCATAAAGGTATATATTTACAGGATCTCCTTGGCTGCACCATTGCCAGAATGGGTACCATACATAGCACAATCTCCAGAGGAACCTCAAAGGGAAAGCCAACAGTTGCTGATGCTTTCCGCAATCAACTTCAGGCTTTGGTTGATGTTCTGCAGTCAACTAATCCATGGTAAGGATACTTCTTTATCCTGTGGTGTAAAGAGAGAACATCAGACCTCATTGAAAGGAGAAATACTGTGTTGTAAGTCTTTGTAAATTGGTGGTATTCAGTTTAATCAGAATTAACAATACCTTGAATGAGTATTTTGAATTGACATAGATATGGAATTCCTACAGGACCTGGCTCTCAATTGGTGAGAATTGCAGTAGAAAACCATAATAATTCATAATTCAATAATAATTCAATAATAATAATAATTCAATAAGTTCTGGAAAGAGCTCGGGTTGATAAGCAAACAACAGGCTAACATTCAATGAAAGGGAGTTAACATTTAAATAGAAAAAAAAAATAAGAATTTCAAAGCATCTTTTCTAAGGATGTTATCCTAAATGCGTTGGAAATATCTAGTTGTGTTGCATTCATCCATTTTATTATTATTATTATTATTTTTTTTTAGGTTAAGATTGATTGACTAAAGCATTTTACAGAAAAGTTTGAAATTGACTTCTGAAAGAGAGCCCCATCTTTTCTCCTCAGGTATGTCAGGTGCATTAAACCGAACAAAAGCAAATCTGCTGACTCCTACGATGAATTGATGGTGCTTGACCAGCTGCGGTATTTGGGCATGAATGATATCATCAGGATCCGCAAGGAAGGATTCCCTATCCATATGACCTTCACAGATTTCATCACAAGATACTTTTGCCTAAATAAGAAGCGCAGACATCCGACACCCAAAGATCATGTGTGGTGGGTAATTTGCTTGCTAATTTACTAATTTGGAGCAGATAGTTTAGACAACAAAAATCGGGAATGATTTTTCCCAGTTTTCTAGATGTAGATGCATTGGTTAAAATACATTATACTTTTCATTCTAGTGACATCATGAAAGGTCAGAATCTGCCACCAAGGGAGTGGCAAGTTGGCAAGAGCAAAGTATTCATCCGGCAGAAAGTATATGAGCCCCTAGAAGACCAGCGTCTCA
This sequence comes from Penaeus vannamei, assembly GCF_042767895.1. Lineage (NCBI taxonomy): Eukaryota > Metazoa > Arthropoda > Malacostraca > Decapoda > Penaeidae > Penaeus > Penaeus vannamei. The sequence continues at coordinate 56,523,383 of NC_091549.1, forward strand.
CCACAATACGCGATGCAGCAGTCAAAATCCAGGCTGCATACCGCATGCATAAGCGCAGAATGGGTTAGTTAATGATCTTAATCTCATGCTCTCAAAAATGTTTATCTTTCTTTGTTTATAGACTATCCCATTCTCTTGGCAATGACTGATGCAGCTTTTCAATTTTACAGAATATAACAGGATACGAGCAGCATGTATAAATATCCAAAATCGCTACCGTGGTTGGAAGCTAAGACTTGTATTCCTGAGAAAGAGGCGGGCGGCAGTAATTATTCAGTCTAATGTCCGAGGAATGTTTGCCAGAGAGGTAATGTGAAGAAAAATTTTATTGAAGAGATTACTCATAGGCATCTACAGGCAAAAATCACAAAAAAAAGGGCTTCAAAATTGTGACAAAGAAATAATCAGAAACAAGGAATTCGTATTGTTTGTCAATAAAAAATAACTTACTAATCCTTTTTAAAGGTTGCAAATGCCCTTCGGGAAATGAAGCGAATCGAGGAGGAACAACGAAGACGAGAGAAGCTGGAGGAGGAGAGACGGCAAAGGGAAGAGGAAGCTCTCAAGTTGGCAGAAGACGAGGAAAAGAGGAAGGAGCTGGAGGAAGCTCAGAGGTATGGAGTAGTGAACACGTGCTGGAATAGAAATGCTTTTGGAATAATAGTTCAGTGGGATCAATGTAGGCTTCATGTTTTTTTTATTTTTCCATTTTTTCATCGTGATGTGTATGAGTGATTAAATCATTAGGAATTTTGAGTCTAACACATAGGTGTGATTATAGATTCTAATACATTTTTAGTATTTAATTACTAGTATTTCAGCTAAAGATTATTATTGCCAAAATAAATTTCTTATTTCTGCATACTTTAACCACAGTGTTAGCTTTATTAATGATATTAACACCTAATATTTGATTGTAATTATAAGGGGAAATTCAGACATATGCAATAAAATCTAAGGTTATCATTTTTTTTCTGTGAAGATAATATCTCAGTACCTGTTTTGCATGTCTTCTGGAATCTTTTATATTAAAGGTTGATTCACCTCCTTCTTTTTCTGTTTATGGGAGAAATGCTGAGCTCTAAATCTGTGAATGCTGAAGTATTATGCTTTCATAATCTTTCTTCTGATTCTTGGTTCTAATGCTTGCTTCTTTGTGGGGAGAGAGAGAGAGGAATAAAAGGAATGGACATGTGTACACATACTCGTAAAAATACATTGAAATGCATATTACACTCGCTTGCAGATGCAGATACACACACACCTATACACAGACATATGCACACACACACACACACACACATATATGCACACACATATATGCACACACACACATGTGCACACACATATGCACACACATATGCACACACATATGCACACACATATGCACACACATGTACACACATGCACACACATGCACACACATGCACACACACTCACACTCACACTCACACACAAACACACACACACACACACAAACACACACACACACACACACACACACACACACACACACACACACACACACACACACACACACACACACACACACGCACACACACACACACACACACACACACACACACACACACACACACACACACACACACACACACACACACACACACACACACACACACACACACACACACACACACACACACACACACACACACACACACACACACACACACTGTACACCTACATGTATAACAATAACTGATATGTATAAAAGTGATTAAAGATTTGAATGAATTTTGCTTGAATATTTCTGTGGGGGAAAAGTATCCATGATCTACACATCTCGTCTCTAGTTGATAATGCATCTTTTGTTCTATATTTGATTCATGGTCTGTTCATTATATCTTCCATTCTCAGATATAAGTGAATAGTTATTTCAAAGTGCTTATATATTTATACATTTATGTAGTCTAGCAACTTTTGCTTTCATTTTTGCTTGATGTGCTCTTGCTTCTCTTTCAAGCAAACAATATGATGGGCTAGCAGCTGTAGGGGAAGGGTGAGTATGCATTCGGTTCCTTGAAATCTCTCGCTGTAAGTGAGGCTCTCTAGTGTTTACGAAAAGGAATGATCGGTAGTGTCACTTTGTCTTACGATGAGTGATTGCTAAAAGGGTTTCAGCTGTCGAATACTTGCTGTGGAAAAGGCTGTTGAATAAGTAGTAATGAAATGAATCTTGTTTTGAAAGAGTTATTGCATAATTAATCAGCAAAATAACTTGTTAATAGAATTGCTGATTATATTTGGCATCATGAAGCAAAAATAATTACTTTATTCTTTTATGTTTGAAACACTAGAGTGCTTTTGGTGTAAACTTTGAAGTATGTATGAAAGTCTTTGGGGTTTTTACTAGCTCTGTGATTCATGCCTGTTTTGGGGATTTCATTATACTTTTTCTGAATTTTATATTGAAATGTGACTCATTTGCATGCTGGATATTTCTTGGTGCTGGAATTTCTTGTTATGGATTTTTTTTACGACAGTTATTGTATGAAATTTAAGTGATGCAGATATTTGAGAATAAGAATCACCTGCATGCACACACAAGGAGATACATACATGTATACACTCACAATTACACACACACACACACACACACACACTGTTCTGTGCACTTGAAATCTATCAAAAGATAGATTTCAATATGTACCAAATCACTAGAAGGAAATGATTATCTTTTCTACTTCTGTAGCTTTAGGTGTATAACAGAAAGAATGTACCTAGGAAATGCAAATTTTAACAACTAATTTAATAATCCAGGAAAGTCGAGGAGGAGATGGCAACACTCTCCAACATGGCTGAGACAGTCAACACGCGGCTGGCCACTTCCGGCCCGACCAACCCAGACGATGCATCTCAGGGCTCGGGCGAAGGGGTTGATCTCGACAACCTGTTCTCCTTCTTATCGAATATGGAATCCGAGAGACACGTCCTTGATGAAATATCTCGACAGATGGAAGAACTTGCCGACAATGTAGAAGAGGAGGTTAGTTTTCAAGTTTAAAGAGATTGTGATCATCCTTTTTTATATGGCTTTGCAAGATATGATATAATGAAATCCTGATATTAATTACTTTTTCTTTCTGCGAAATTCTAGTTACTTCTTATCCTTCAAAATGGATTTCTGATGATGAATTGGCCGAATGAAAGATGATATCATGTAGAACTTATTTTCTTTTATAATTTTTTTTGTATACTTTAATCCGTTGTTTATATTTTTGAGGTGTATCCCATGCAATATTTCTTTATCTTAATTATTTCCCTCACACAGATTGAAGCTCTTAACCGCGGCGAAGGGGAAGGACAGGAATCCCCTTTGCCGCCACCACCCCCACCTCATGCACCAGATTCCCTTCCTCCTCCTCCACTGCCTCAAGACCTCGTTTCTCCACCACAAGTTGCAGAACAAACGCCACCTCCTCCGCCAGCCTTGTCCGCTCCCCCACACCCAGTCCCAGGAACAGCAGAGCAGAAGGCTAATAGAGAGAGTGGGGATAGCCTGCCACCCCCACCTCCGCCACAGGTATCAGTTATACAAGTTATGATTTAGTTTTGATATATTCTGACATTTAGGTTGTTGCAATTTCTATTGTGTATGAATAAGAATAGTATTCTTTTTATTCACTATGTATGTATGTTGTATTTAGATTTTTCAGTGTCTCATTAGAAAGATTTTAGGCTGTTTTATAAAGCATAGAAAAAATTCTGTTTGTATGAGTTTAAGAGTAACTTACAGCTCATTGTGATGTATCTATGTGTTTGTTTGTTATTTTCCACTCTTTTATCAACTCTTTGATTTCAGATGAATGGATTCCATGAAGATGAGAAACCAAAGGAGCCAATATATGAAACTATTCCTGTTGGCCTAGCAGGGTCACAGGGTCGAAGGGAACCAAACTATGTATCAGGTCCACCACCTGCAGGTATTTATCTTGACATCTGTTTAGATATGTGAACAAATGCCTAAAGGCACATGCAGATGCACTCAAACACACAGTTATACACACGTAAACACACACACACTTACACACTCACACACTCACACACACATATATATGTTCACCATATGTTTTATTTGTTGGTGTGCAAGTCTAGCATTGTATAATGTCAGCATTGTAGGGATCTTTAATCTGAAAAAAGGCACCAACCAACAAAACATTTCCATCCATTTCCAGGCCCTCCACCTGCTCCTCCAGAGGAAGAGGTTGAGTTAAGAAGACCTCGAGAGCAATCTCTTGAACGTCGTCGAAGACCTTCGGGCCAGAAGCGACCTTCGAGATCCCCTTCTGCCCGAAGCCCATCACGGGTGTCACGATCTGGTACAAGAAGTCCTGTGGTAAGTTGTAATGCTCTGTGATTCCCATTGATTTACAGTTTGTTCTTTAGTCAAAAATAAAGTAGATGAGTTGGATGTGATGCACTTGATGTTTTGAGATGTCAGTAGTCATAAGGAACATGTACATTACTAAAGCTTGGAGGTCAAAGACAGTATGAATAAGTTTCTAATAATTATTTCAATTGTTTTGGTAATGTTTATGAAGATTAATATGGTTAAGAAGTTGACATGCATTGGTTTGATATTGATTGTTGTACTGTATTATAGCAGCGGGTGAGCAGTCGCAACAATGGTGTGGTCGAAGACCCAGACAGAGTTGAACGTCGCAAGCAGAGGGTTGAGCGTAAGCTTCATGAATTGGAGGAGCTTGAGGAGAACAAAGAGAATGAAAGCCAGAATCATTTTGATATGATTGAGTTTGCAGAAAAGTATTTCAATAATCATGAACGCTCACCTGAGGGTAAGTACCAATTTGATTGTTTTTCATTAATAGTGTTGCACAGTATCAGTAAGTTAATTCTATGATTGGAGTGTTCAATAGTTTTTCACTCTTGGTCCCAGTGCATTGCTATAGACAGTTGAATGATATTATAACACTTCGACAAGACATTAGCCATGTATTACCCAAGTGTCATTAGCCTTTAGCCAATAGTATTCTCCCAATTAACTTTTCTCATTTCCTGCACCACAGGCACCATCATGTCTACACTGACCCGCAAACGCTCCACAGCAGAGTTCCTTCCCAAGTATGAGCTGATCACGTATTCTCGCTCCTCCATCATCCCTACCTCTCATGTCCACCTTTATGACCCAGAAAACATCAACCTTGCTTGCACAATCTTTAGGGTCTGTATTCACCTTTTTGCAGTATTGTAGATATTGTTGTATCATGTTTTAGCATTGCCAATTCCTGATTGGTTTTATTTGTATGCATTTTAGAGTATTCTTGTTTCAGAGATGATATAAAAGATATGCCGTTTGAATATCTTTTTATTGATGATGATTCATGAACTCAAAATACCCTTCATTTTGTGTATAACTGATGATGCGTGAATTCAGATTGTGATGAAGTTATCCCTTCTTAACTCAGGGACATGAGTCATTTGCCACAACATGAAAAAAATGATTTTAAACTTAACAGGACTTGTGCAAATACTGCCGAGGAGAATTAAAACCCGAGCAAGAGATAACGACTATCCAGAACATTATCACTCATGGCCTGGAGCGGGAGGAGCTTCGCAACGAAATCTACGTCCAGTGCATGAGGCAGGTCACCAATAACCCGAGCACGGAATCACTGGAACGGCTTTGGCTAATGCTGTGTTTGTGTGTTGTGGCTTTCCAACCAGGAAAACTTCTTCATAAGGTACGAATAGATTGTGTATTAATGCCTCGTCCATAAAGAGAATTTTGTTCAGATTGTGTGTTCTAGAAGTTATCATGATTTGCGATTTGCCATTTTTAAATGTGGTAATAGCCATTATTATTATTATTATTATTATTATTATTATTATTATTATTATTATTATATGTTCTTGCTATTTTCTCATGTTTTCCAGTCATGACAATTATTTACATTATTGTAGGTATTATTTATAAAAAAAAAATTCTTGGAATACTGTTGTAAATATCTTGTTTAAGATCTATATTTTCTTTTTATGTCATATATAGTATTATCAAAGCTTTTATTATTATTATTATTATTATTATTATCATTATTATTATTGCCATTATTGTTATTGTTATTGATATAATTATTATTATTGTTATTATTATTATTATCATCATTATTATCATCATCATCATCATCATCATCATCATCATCATCATTATCCTTTATAGAGTTAGTCATATATTATAATGCATATGTTAAATGGAAGATGAATTAGATAAAATGCTATTCTGTGGACATTCCCCTAAAGCACTTTTTTTCCCATAACAGTATTTTGTAAGCTTCCTTCAAAAGAGCCTCAGCCTTGATGGAAAGCTGCGGCAGTATGTGCAGTGGTGCCTCGAAAACTGTAAAAATACGAAGGTCAGTTGCAGAAGACTACCTCCTTCCTCTGTGGAGATTGCAGCCATGAAGAAACTTGGAACCATTGTTTGCAGGTTAGTTTGCTCACTCACTGATGTTGCATTTTCACTGAAAGGACGTTTAGAACTTTTTAATCATACCACAAATTGTGTGATTTTTTTTTTCTTTTTTCTTTTTTTTTTCTTTTTTTAATACATTTTTAATTTAAATTTTTTTGTGCAGATTCTTCTTCCTGGACGGCCGCACAAAGGCTATTGATGTCCATCCAAGGGACACTGCTGGTGACGCCATGCAGAAGCTGGCAGACAGACTTGGACTGGCGAATCTAGAGGGCTGGGCGATATATGAATCTGGTCTGGATGGAGACAAGCACGTAAAGATCCATGAGTATCTTTACGATGTGATATCATCTTGGGAGACGTGAGTGGCTTTGGCTGTTTGTTTCTTGGGTCATGGAATTTGTCATCATTTCTTTTTCATGAGATCTTTTCTATGGAAATTTATAGTAAAAGAGATATCTGACTAAAAGAAGAAGAATCCAGTAAGGAATTGTGGAATATGTCTGTTCATAAAGAGATATATATTTATCAAAAGTTATTCAGAGAGAAAATGAAAGGCATATTTTCATTTTGAAAAAGAGTTGATCGGGTAGTTTGTACCATGAATCATGCATTTGAATCCTCTGGCAGTATCTTTTGAATAGCTACTTGACGCATTATATGTGACATAAACAATGATGGATTTCATTAATTCCCTTTCAGAAAACAACAAAAGGTCGGGAGTTCAAGCAACTATGGAACTCTCAATAAACGCTCTTCACAAACGGTCAGTTCTGGGGAGAACAGATTTGTTTTCCGCAAACGTCTCTTCCGCTCTCCTCGGGAAATTCCAAGCGACCCAGTGCAAGTGAACCTGTTATATGCTCAGGCAGTATATAGTGTAGTAAGAGTAAGTATAAGTTTAACAGTTTGTGTAATGGCTGAGAACACTTCAGTTCCTGTTATTTTTCAGTTTAAGTGGTACTGATTTATGAGACATGCTTCAGAGTGAATGATAGGGAAAGAAAGAGTTTATATAGAGTGAAGTTAGTGTCACGCTTTGAAATATTATAAGTCAGTCTTGGAATAAGTTCTGTAATGGAAATAGTTTCTCTAGTATGGTTCCAGAAAATTAGTACCAACAGATGGTTTGGTAAATAAGTTTGAAAATGATGTATTTTTTTTTCCAGTCTCTAAATTTTTCCTTATTTGAATGCTAGTCTTAGTCATCAGTCTATAGAGTTAAATTTGACTAAAACATTATAAACAAGGTGAATTTAATTAGTCCTTTTCTAACTTGATATTCTTTTAAAACCAAAAAACTTTTTTCACAATATATGTGCTAATTCTTTATCCCCATTTATTGCACACAGGCTGATGACTTCCCAATCAATGAGAAAGTAGCTCTCCAGTTGGCTGGGCTACAGGCTCAGGTGGCACTCGGTGACCCAAAGGATGGCAAGACTGAATTTTATGCTGATATTCAGTCCTATCTCCCAGCCCGCATAGCTCAAGGAAGGAAGCAGGCTGAGTGGGTGAGTGCTTGGATGCCTCTTTTGTATTCAGAGATACAATTACCAGGAACTAGTTAGAAGGGTATATGACATACCATTTAACATTTTGTCGGTAGAGAAGAGATAAATTTAATGAGTAAAATGGTTTTGAAATAAGAATGTTTCTTGACAGAAGAAACCAAGTTAAACGTTGACAGACTAAGACATCAGTTTTTATCTCCCCTCAGATACCAGTGCTTGGACAGGCACACAGGCAGTATGGCACTGGCAAAACAGACATCGTAGCTAAAGTGTGGTATCTGACATGTGTCATGCAGTTCCCTCTCTACGGGACCACGATGTTCCAAGTCTCATATAGAGGATATTGGTCATACGGGAACACACTTATCCTGGGAGTCAACTGTGATGGCATTGCTATGATTAAACCAGATGACAAATTCATCCTTTATGAGTATAGATATTGTGACATAGAATCAATCTTTTTAGACCCAAGGTAAGTTAGTCATTTCTTTTAAGCTATTGTTTATTATTCACATAACCAACTCTAGACCAGATGGATGTGATTTAGAGGCACTAAATCCTATTGTTTCATATTTCATGTTATCCAGAACAAGTATTTGTAGGATATTGTACTGTATCCTCCCTAACATGTAGTTTGGTTTATGAAACTAAATCTCAAACATATATGCACAGCTCATTATCTCAATCTCTATTTTCAGTGACAACTTCATCACTATAAACCTCTTAAGAACTCTGCCAGATGCACATAAATGCTTTGTTTTTGAGACCAAAGAAAAGGAAGAAATAGGCTTCCTTATAGCTAGTTATTCTCCGCTTCTCGCATCTTGGATAAAAGACATGGACTCCAATAAGAAGGTAAGTGTTTGTTGCTTGTTGTATTGATGTTCTTTTTGAGATATTCATTTTGTTATTGAAGTATATGAATGGCTGAGATTTTACTTTCAAAATATACCATACGAAAAGGAAATCATAGTTGAAATTATTTTAACACATCCTTACACTTGACAGGTGAAGCAGATTACGGGTGAAGATCGAATACGGTTGTATTACAACCTGGTGCATGCACGTCGGCAAATCATTGATGCCAACATCCTCAGGAAACCTCAGGAGCAGGGTGGGAACTTCTTTGTCAGTACGCTGAGGAGGTCAGTGCAAATATGGTGGTCTTAATTTAGCCTTTCTTTGTCTCTGTTTCCTGAGGATATAAGATATTTGGAGAGTTTATATCATGCAATTGTACACGATGGCATTTTAGATCCTGGTCTTACATGTCTGTTTTGTGGTCAGGTCTCACAGTATTATCCTTAATTTATTTTTTTATGTGAATATCATCAGATTGAACAAGCAGAAGCTAGAGAAGCTGCGCCAGGATTATGGGGAGAATTCAGAGACATATAAGGGCTTCCACCACATGTTCTGGGCATTCTCCAAGACTCCTTTGACTCAGACTCTCACGAAGATTGCTACGCCTGAGGTTGAACAGCAAGCACTCCAGATCTCTCTTGCCATCCTTACCTATGCGGGTCTTAATCCTAATGGTAAGTATGATTCACATGTGTCAGAATTGAACCGTTGGATAATTTTGTTGGTGCAGTGAAAGGTTGAGAGTCAGATTTTGTATTATCTCTTTCCTTATCAGTCTTTTTGTATTTTAAGTATGTGGGGTAAATGCATCATCTCATGAAATACATATTTTGAATCAGAAGTAAAGTGAAAAAAAAATTATCTACACCAATCTGTTTGCAGCTGAAGCAGCAGTTACAAGTGATGACCAGCAACTGACAATGGTTCAGGGCGTGGTGGAGCAGTGTATGAAGCGAGACCTCCTGCTTAACGAGACGTATCTCCAGCTCATCAAACAAACGACAGATCATCCAGGTAAGAAGATGACACATGATAAAGATTCTGTTAGGCACCTCCAGTCTCTTTAGAATATTGTGAAAAACAATAGACATTTTATTTGGAAGTTGTAATAATAAGTCTTCACTTTGCCTACATCATGCATCTTGCAGACTTTGGTGTGATGTTGCAGGATATGTGATAGCCCAGACTCCAGAATGATTATCAATTATTAGCTATAAATCCCAGTATTTCAGTTGCTATAGATAACCCTTCTATACAGATTATATTGATATTTCCCAACAGATCCAAATTCGCGGGTAAACTTACGGCATTGGTCCTTGCTGACATTGTTCTGCTCCGTCATTCCCCCAACTGACAAGTGTGTTAGAAAATACCTCCGTGCACATCTACAGCGTTGCGCCACAGACTATGTGTCGGAAGAGGGAAAGTATGCTCGCTATGCTGAGAAGGTAAGTCTGTGTAGTTCTGGAAGTATGTGTAGCACCAAGACCCGTATATCCCTCTTATTTACTTGTTATTAGAATTTGAAGTTTGATAAGTATGAGTATATTTATTTATTTATTTATTTATTTGTAATCAGCTTTGACGTTAAGTGATAGGCATAAATATACTACTCTGATATGGAGAGCAAAAGTGATTAGTATGCTATTTGGGACATGACTGTCTTCAAACCATAATTATATTCCTGTTCTAATTATCACTGAGTAGTAATTTTAGTAATTTTGTGTGTATATTTATATATACTTTGAATTGATATACAACAACATTAAAGATTCAGGCATGTTTTGTAATTAAATCATATTTGGACAGTATTAAAAGACTTAAACACATTTGATGTTTAAGAAAATGAATGTTACATAGTATCTGTTTGTAGTTGGTATATAGAACAGTGTGTTTTTCAATTGGAAATTAAACACTAGGTTTTGACAGGAATGAATTAACAGTGTTCTCTTTGCACTCCTCCCTCCTCCAGTGTCTTGTTAAAGCTCTGAACAATCGGCGTCGGCAGTGGGCTCCCTCAAAACAGGAGATCTTATGTACAATAAATCGCAGACCAATATATGCTCGCTTCCATTTCATGGATGGACAGTTCCATTCATTGGAGTTTGATGCATCAGCAACAACAGCAGATGTTGTTGATCTAATCAAACACAAGATTGGACTCAAAGAAACCACCAAAGGTACTTTAAAAGATATTTGTATGTATGTAGTGCAAGTATTCCAACTGATTTTAGTTTTGAGTAAATGGTCACTCACTATGTAAGTGGGTTTTATATTCTTTGATATCATGCTGCTTATTCATCATTTCCAAAATGTATATTTCCTTCTCAGAAACTCGGTTTAGAAGTAAGCATGTACTGTGAAGATTTTGATAGATCTATAAGGATAATTACTCTTTGCATTGAGTGTTCCGTTACAGATATATGCATGTGCAAAAGACCAGTATTGGGGCAAATATACACTCATGTACTTTTATACACCTACGCACACAGTTATATGAACCTCCTTATAACTTTTTAAAAGAAATATTGTTGTTTGGTTAGCTGGCCATGGGTCAGTTTCATCATTACATGTGTTAATGTGTGTGTGTGTGTGTGTGTGTGTGTGTACAGAAAAAGAGAAAGAAAGGGCAAGAAAATTCAGAATATAAAATATATATAGCTACATAATGATATGAATGTCCTTTTATTCCTTTTACAGGTTATGCCATTTATGAGATGTTGGGGACGACAGAAAGGTGCATACTGATGGAAGAGGTCTTGGCGGATGTAATGTCCCGGTGGGAGCGATACAGGCAGTCTACTGCAGCCACTCAGCACCACAACCATCACATATTCCTGTTTAAGGTAATTAGAACGTCTAACTATTTGAGTTTATTTGTGTGTGTGTGTGAATATAAAAAATATGTTTGCTCTATATTTTCTTAATGACCATGTATTAATAAGTATATCTTTTCTTCAGAAACACCTCCTTCTTGAGCAGTGGATAGACCTGAGTGACAATGTGGAGAAAGAACTTCTGTACTTCCAAGTCCTCTATACACTTCGTGCTGATAAATTCCCTGTCACGCAGATGGAGGCGGTGAGTATTTGGACAGAATAACATCTGCTGTAATATATTGCCATCACATATTTCACACACTCTTGCCTGTGTTGTTAAAGCCCAAAAAGTTATTGGGACTCAATCTTATTGAAAATGATAGAGTTGTTGTGATAGGAAGTGGTACACTTTGTAATCTTTGATAACTCTCTCCTTTGACAGGTGATGCTGTGTTCCTTGAGAGCCCAAATAGAACTAGGAAACTTTACAGCAAACATGGACTACGGCGAAGTGATAGCTCACACACTCTCCCCGCGTTTGCTGACTAGTGTGACCCATGAGTCTGTGGCAATGCACCACCAGAGCCTCTTCAACATGGATTCACAGGAAGCAAAACAAGCCTTCCTTAACCTTATCAAGTCATGGCCACTGCATAGAGCTACAATATTTGATGTTACAGTGAGTTTAAGATAGATTGTAGCTGCTTGAGATATTTATTTTGATATAGGATTTTAGTGCCACATCTGTATTGCTTTTATACTATGTAATTGTAGTGGTTGTTTTGATACTTAAAAAAGAAAACATAGGGAAATGATATATTTTTGAGATTAGAATTCACAGAACACAGTATAGTGTATGATGATTTAAGCCACTGCATTCTAAAGAAGTTTTCTTTTTCTGCAGCAATCATTTACTTCCAACTGGCCAAAGGTCCTGTGGCTTGCCATTGATGAGAATGGAGTCCATCTCCTTGAGCATCGATCCAGGAACGTGTTGTGCACATATGAGTATGACTACATATTGAATTACTCAGCCTCCATTACTGCGCTCATGATCATTACAGGATCTACAAGGAAGCAAAGCAAAATAATCCTTAATACAACTCAGGTTACTGTCTGTTTTATTTTAACATTTGGATTATATCTCTCTCTGTCTCTGTGAATATATTTGTATATATATTTGTGTAAATGACTATGTAGATAGATATATATACTTTTGCACATGTATGAATGTGAATATAAAGAGATATGGATGTAAATGATCTTCCATTCTAATGTCAGCTTTTTATATTGGCAGGCTTTCATGATTGCAACCTTAATCAAAGACTACACTGAAGTTCTGAGAGAAAGCATGGGCGGCGCACCCCCAGAGCCCCCTCCTCATGCGGGCATTCTGGCACAGCCTGTGATGGAGGAAGGAACAGTTCTTCACCAGCAGCAACAGCAGCAGCAACCGCAACAGCAA
>NC_091549.1:56541495-56546495 GCF_042767895.1 Penaeus vannamei
AATCATTATATTTATTATTTATTTATATGTAAGTCTATCTTTTATATTTAGTTGAGTTATATCTAATCTAGACATTTTCAATTTTAAAAAATCAAGTATAAAAATGAGACAAAGTCTGGAAAACAGATTGTGCTTGTAAGATTAAGGAAGTGATGTTTATGATTGTGTGAAACTCAATGAGCTTTTGTATATCTTGTCAATGATACGTCAGATGTTATTTCTACACAAATATATAACAATGATTGTATTTCTATTTTTATTTTCCTATATCAAAAGCCTTTTGAGAAGTAATAACAGTAGAATTTTAAAATCCTACATAATTTCAGTGAAATTTAGTAAAACAAGTTCCACTCCTCCATTGCTTCATTCCATCTAATTTTATAATAAACTCTTACTACTAAGTCTTCCTAATTTTGCTTTATTTGAAATGACATTTAAGAACATAGCTACCCATTTGCATTTTTAGGAAGTTACAATGGAACAAAGAATTGATACTTTATCAGATCCATTTTTCATGATTCACAGCACTGGCTGTTTTATAAAAGAGCAGCTGGGAGTATAACATATCTGCATAAGTTTATCTTAAATGCAAAACTACAAAAGACCAAAAGAGTAAAGGAGGAAATTTATTTGGTTTGCTAAAGATTATTAAGATCACTTATGAATATGACAAGAGCGCAGATAATTGTTATTAGGAAATGAGAGACATTGTTTATGGACCAGGTCAAAACAAGGCATGTAGTATGAAAGAAAAAAAAAAAAAAAAAAAAAAAATGCTATTCTATTTCTTGGTCTTCTCTTTATCATCATACTATTATGCTGGTATGGTGCTTGAAATTATTTGAAGGTATATCTAAATTTTGGAAAGAAGGCTAAGCTGCAGAAGATGAGGATGTGGGTGAAGGTGAGGAAGAAGGCAATGTCCACTTTGTCATTGTGAAAAAGAGTGCTACTGCGAACTATGATCAACCATTACAAAAGACAATACAAGAAGTTTGTGTACGCAGGAACAGTGTGAGCAATGTTCTAAACAAGGTTCATTCAATATCCATTGTCCTGATTAGTGGATTTAAGACATATGAACTATGAAAAACCATGTTCTGCTTGCGCTGGGCTACACACTTATGAGCTCTTTTTAGTCATATCAAAATATTTTTCAACCAGAGGGAGACAACTTGGCATTATCTAGAGATCACATGTTAGTATGTAAAAAAAATATATATTATATGTAGCCTGCCCAGAACTATGTTCATACAAAATCTGTTTAAACATGATTAACCCAATGTCAACGGAAAAATGGTGCGTTCCCTTTGGCAGTGCTTGCTTAAATGTTTCTACACATAGATGGCTCTGCCAATGCTTAGCCATAAAGGAGTCAATTAGTAGATCTTGCGGCCTTTCTTTTCCTTGAAAAAGCAGGAAAAACTTTCTTTTTTTTTTTTTAATGCTATCAACATTGACAGTTATTTTTGTTATAAACATTATAATTACTATATTGTTACTGACATTACTAACCAATAATAGATATTAGAAAATATTATCAAAAATCAAGGAAAAGGGTAAAGAGGTGAGACAGGTAGTTTGCGTAATTGGCTCACTGGTGACAGTACTTGTGGAGCCATCTATATGTAAAAACAATTACTAAATTCAACACACACAATAGCATTGGCATGTACGTACATGCCACGCCAAGCAGCTTGGGGTTAAAGAAAACTAAATTTTTTGCCATATTTTATTTATCTGTTCATAGAATATGGTACTAATAGAAACAAAGAGTATACATGCTTGTTACGTACAGATGTGTTAAAGTGACACAATTAAAAAAAATCATTAAGACCAGTAAAATGTACCTTAAAACAAAATTCTTTGAAAAACTGAACAAAGAACATCAGCTTCATAATTAGCTTTTAATCACATCTGTAAACCTCATAAACAAATGTATACTCTGTGCAAGTAAATATAATCCTCTTTTGAATCCTTAAAACATTTGAGTTTGCAGGTTTATCTGCTAGTGCAGTTAGCTACATCATGTCCATCAAGAATATATAGTATTTACCACTCGTAACCACAGTTTTGAGAAAAAATTCAAATATAAATATCTATAAAAATATCAATTCCCTCACATTGTCAAACATAAAAAACCTCTTCAATATCACCAAAGGTACATAAATACACACATATAAATATATGTATATATTTATATTTGTAGGTATTTATATAATATATATATAATATATATATATATATATATATATATATATATATATATATATATATATATATATATATATATATATATATATATATATGTATACATATACGCATTATATAGATTTGCATATACAAATGTGTGGGCTTCTATATAGCACCAGCTGGAATATAAGTAAAGGAAGAAATGTGATATGAAATATACAACTCCTACATACTGAAGTATTCTTTCAATCATACTAGCATTAAAAATATTGTCATTTAAAACCCAGTTATAGTTTCTATACAAGTACATATACAGAATATAACCCCATCATAAAAAAACCTTAAAAATATTTAACATTGAATCACTTATTCAATCTCACTGGATAAGTGATACTCTCACAATTGTAAGTACAGCCAGATGATATAAATAAAACATATTCAGGACACTGACAATGATCAGAAATGACAGCCCTTCAGTTTTCAAATTAACTTTAAAACTGAATAATAAACTTGAAACACCCTACAAATTGAAATACGCCAGTAAGCAGCTTCTAAAAGTAAGGCAGAGTGATTATGTAAAACCATCAGTTTCCTCTAATATGAAAATGTAATAATACAATACAATTCCTGTACTAGTATGATGTATGAATTGTATGCACATATGGTAATGATAATAGTAGAATTAATGATCAACATTATTATGACAAAATTAAAATGAATATACCATTTCAATAACATCAACAAAAACAGTAGTAATAAATGATAATCTTCATTCTTGGTCTTTTTCCTTTTTCAGCATAGTCTCTTCCTGATCATATGGCCATGGACTTCAGCTCAACATCTTCGTCTTCTGTTGGCACCAGCATGTGACCTTGCTTCATAGGTCTTCGTAAAGACCCGAATACCCTGGAAAAATGGAATATGACTTAGTAAGAAGTTCACTGACTCCACTAAAAAGATAAATTACTCTCTCTTTTTTCTAGCTAAGGCATACATCTTTGGGTGAATTAGGAATCTAGGCTAACAGGCAATAAAAGGTGAAAAACATACAAGATTTGTTGTTAAGACTTGGCGATCATCACGTTAATCACAAAATTGAGGAAAGCATTTGCAAGAGTTACAAGTCTCCTAAGACTAGATTAGGGAAAGTAACAGATTAGGGCAAGATATGTTAGCAAATGAGAAGGCACTATGAAAGAAAAGCATCACGTCGCATGCACTTACAACCGTTTGCAGAAAGCAGTTATGACATTACAGCTGTACCACCAGAGACTCCGATGGCACCAAAGTGGGCTTGTGTACTTCATCCCAATCACCACCACCAAAATCCTCAAACAACCCCCCTCCTTCCTCATGGTTAGTCTCTATTGCGCTCAACAGCTCCTCCATCTCTGCATCGCTCTCACCTCCTAACTGCACACCAGTCATGGCGTTGAACCTGCAACGTTCCCGTTCATGCTACATTGCTTCTTTGGTCTTTCTTTGTCAGTCTAGAGTAAGCTCGATTATTCTTGGTTTTAGATCTGTCACCACTTACCATTCATGCATTGTTCATTAAAGAATAGCATTAATGATCAACATTAATGATCTGCAACCATGCAACTAGGTATCAATACAAAAATCATTGTGCAGAAAGTGCTCAATATAATATACACTGATCATCATAGTGAATCAAAATACAAAACAAGAAATCACTACAATAATTGTTTTTCTTTTTGTACATAATAATATAATTGAGCCTATCTAATCAAAATAATCAATGATTACAGACATATTAATCACACAGTATCAACTATCAATCATGAACCTTAACCTAGACTTAATCTAGTTAAATAATGCCTGTATAAAAGGTGAACCACCTAGACTGAACACAACTGAGCCTTCAAGATACCTGGCTTTGAGGGACTGGGTATAGCTGCATGAACATTTTCCACCAAACCTCATTCCTGCACACTGGCAAGACGGTCTGCCAAGCCGGTAAATACCTTGGAGATTGTCTTTCACTCTGGAGGGAGGTAAGGAATACACACACAAAAATTGACAAATGTCTGCAAAATACACCTGTTAGGCCGCGTATAAGCCTAACTGTGAAAAGAAAATGTAGATTTGGCAGGACATCATGAGCGTAAACTGGATTGTTTACGATTCGTTAGTGGTAGATAAGGCCAAACCAAAGCAGAGGAAATGTTCCCACAATGATAGATAGTCTGTACATGCAGTATTCTCTGACCATTAAGTAGGCCCCAGTCTTGAGATACAATGCCACTCATGACCTACAGAAGAGTGTGTTACTAGTGTGCCTCCCATACTGCGATGGTGTTCAGACAGGAAAATCCCTGGCCTCTATATAAATGCTCATTATGATAGACCTCCCTCTAAACTCTACATATTTCTTTGCTCCAATTTCTGTAGGAACAACACAACAAAAGCTTCTCGTGGAAAAACATAAGAATTATAGAAGAAAATAACCCAAAACAACGAGGAGAAAATGTAAAGTCCCTGAAACTCAGCAACTAATTCTATGCCTTCTTGCTCCTCTCAAGCCCCAACACTAATTTATGACATTCACTTTTTTTTTTATTATAAAAGAACAAGCGCAGCCACAAATAAAGATACCAAGAGCCAGAAACAGAGAAAGTGAGATGCTATATGTGTATATTCTGAATATAATGGATGTGGATATGGCAAGTGGTTTTATTCTGTGGAAATAAAGCATGTTGACTGACTCTCTCTCTCTCTCTCTCTCTCTCTCTCTCTCTCTCTCTCTCTCTATCTCTCTCTCTCTATCTCTCTCTCTCTATCTCTCT
>NC_091549.1:56551495-56558995 GCF_042767895.1 Penaeus vannamei
TAAAATAATAGGTAGAGGGTATTGGCTAATGATATACTGAGTTACAGATACTTAGCTGCAGGGTGCAAGCTAGAAAACAGCATCATAAAACAATGTACTACAATTATCTCCAAGCAATATTTTCTTCAAATCATGAAACTTAATCTAATTGTGCATTATTTTGCCTATTTGCTAAATATTTTTCAACACTAAAGACAATTTCCTTATGCATAATGATAAAGAATCCTTAAAGTTTCCAACAATGTTACAATTTTTTATGAAATCTGATCTAATGACTTTCTAAGATTTACTAAGAGCTACCATGCAGTTAACCTTGTAAGTCTAGAGAAACTTCAGAAAAATTACAAAAAGACTTACCTGCAAAACAAAGCCCAGGGGTCTAAACACACCAGCTGCCACAGGTATTCCAACTAGATTGTATATTGATGCAAACACAAAATTCAGATGGATCCGTCGCACAGTCTTCTTTGACAGATCAAGGCACGCCACCACATCTATGAGGTCATTCTGGAACATTACATATCCCTCTATTAGTGTGAATCACTTATACAGCAGTTATGAATGGAATGCCTATCAGTTAGCACAATTTACACAAATTGTATAAAAAACCTAGCATTTCTTTTGATGTAAAGTATAGTTTAGGTTTACTGAAGAAGTATTCACACAAAGGCAGTGTTTTCAACAAGAGAAAAAAATCAAGAAAAGTCAAAGCATAAATCTTAGGACCATTTAAAAGGTTAAGTGAAATCCCTTGACCTCCACCTTCTAATAATCAAGATCCTATCATACAGATCCTTCAAATTTTTCAAACCAAATGTAAACACTATGTCATCCTTGTATTATAAAAATAATCTTTACCCTAATGAGCACGACGTCTGCTGCTTCCACGGCCACATCAGTACCAGAGGATATGGCTATACCAACATCTGCTTGAGCAAGCGCTGGGGAGTCATTCACGCCATCGCCTACCATGGCCACTTTCTGGCCCGCTTCTTGCAATAGCTTCACTTTCTTGACCTATGGGAGAAGGTGACTTTCATAAGGCTTTGATTTTTATTTTCATCTAAGTAGTTTAAATTTTCTCATAAAAGGTTCTTCAAATAAAGCCTAGGAAGGGTGAGATTTAAAAGGTAAGGTATGACTAAAGAGGGCAGTGCATGCTACAGTAACACAAAAGTATTGTGTGACTAGAAAATAGATTATCCGATAGATGGAAAATGATCTCTTTATATGATGTCCCCAACTCTTATAATGTTGGATCTGGTACAGCTGTTGTGTCTAGATTTGAGCTTTCATTTGGTCTTTTCTCATGGAAGAAAAGCTGATAAGGCAAGTAAAAGAAGTATTTAGATTTGAGGGATTGCCAGGGTGGCTTTACCTTGACCTCCACAACTGCCCTGATTGAACATAGTTGACTCAAATGCTATCTCCAATCAGACACCCCTACCCGATCCCTAAATGCTTCAATATCAAGCCCTTCTGCCAGATAAAAAAGCCTTTCATACTGCCTAAAGAGAAGTCAACAAAAAGACATCCTAAGTCTCTACTACCTTGTGTGTGGGCAGAAGCTCAGCAAAAACCCTGTTGATTCCGACTTGTCTGGCAATGGCAGCTGCTGTCTTCTGGTTGTCCCCGGTCAGAAGCACTACGTCCAGCCCCTTCTTCTTCAGGGAGTACACAGCCAGTGATGCCTCTGGCTTGACGGTATCAGCAACAGCCAGCATTCCAAGAAGTTGCCCTGGGAAAAGGAGAGGACTGAGCAAACTCTTATAGACACAGATTATTAATGCAAATGAACTATGAAGAAAGGTATGAAAGAAAGGAAGCAAAAAATAATATAGAGGATGATCTGCTGATCATTGTTATTTTGTTATATTTTTACTCATTGGAAATGATATTTGTACATTTCTTATACACATAAATCAATAAAAAATGCAAGCTATCTACTGTGCTATTCTATATGCATTATGAGCAAAGACAAAGGAAGTTAGAATAACTAGCTTCAGCCTAATTATTCCTAAAATACTTTTGTACCATACTCTAAACTAACCATTGACAGCAGCCAAGACTGCAGTGCGACCAAGCTGTTCTTGTTCTGTCATTTGGTCGTCAGCGTTCTTTGGTACATCTATTCCATTCTGCTTCATCCACTCTCGGTTACCAATGAGTACCTGAAATGCGTTCTCATTCTGTAACACTTCTTGATAATAATATGCATAATGAATACTTTCTTAAAGTAATATGACCACCAAGACAATAATAATGACCAATGACATATTACAGTGCTTTAAAGATATATCTTTACACAGGAATAAAAAAAATTTTGGTGCTGACAAAAAATATACTCTTTCCATAATGATTCTCATAAATAATAGTAAACAGATATTGGCAATGAATGTAGTGACTCCAATAAAACAAAATATCTAAATTTAAAACTACATACTCAAGGAAACTTCCATACCAATTATTTTTCATTTGGTTTATCCGACAGCCACACAGGTCTATAGCCCCCACATCACAAATGACATTAAAGTCACACAATTTCAATTAACCAGATCCCTCTGAAGGAAATGTACGTTTTTATACTTCTTTCATAGGTCGATCAGCCTCAGTACCTGGTATGGCTCCTGAACACTTTTGCCTTCAGAGGTGCTAGACATCGAGCCAGGTGAGATGAGGGGAATCTCCTCACTGCTTGGGGACTGGCGTGAGGCCTGGGTGCAATCCACTAGAACGTCACCAATGAGGAACAAGTCTTCGTGTCTTTCAGGCATACGACCATTCAGTTCGGTCAATCTGTTGGAGAAGGGGCATTAGCCTCATATATGTTCCACTTTCACTTCTCAAAATCATATATATGTATATATGATGATTATATGGCAAACCTGATTTACTAAGACAAATCAACCCTAGTTACAGAAAAGCTCATAACATCATCAATCTAAAATATCAATAACTGATCATAAAGTTCTTTACAGAACTACTTTCCACTACTTTCCCAAATCAGAAAGTTTCAACTGTCACATCAGACATAACCAGGTTTACTCACCCATACTCATTAATATAATTAACAGTCAAATTCTTCACATTGAGCAGCATCTCCGATGTCATGGCAGCCTGGATGATGTGCTGCGTCCCGGATATTGTGCATTGGAGACCAAAGCCAGACACTGCCCTAAAGTCCTTGCACTGTGCATTCAGGTTGCCCAAACACTGCTGGCAGAACTTGGAGATGGCTGTTAAAGGAAGTATGCAAGTTGTCATTAAAAGTCTCACTTCTTCATTGGATAACAAACTAGAAGAGTAAAGAATGTATCAAAATGTGACTAAAAGAGTGAAAAAGAAAAACTGTTCTTATACGTACTTCTAAAAGTTTTATCAAACATTAAATCCGCCATTATCATTTCAGGCGTTATACTTCACAGAGCAATAAAAGTTCTGCTTAGTGAGAGAAATCACACTGAACAAGGAAAGAAGTTTCTCTATGGGTGTAAAGACATATTCAAAGAAATATAACATGAACAAAGAACGTACCAGTAGCAATGGGGTGTTCACTATTGAACTCAGCTGCTCCAACAATCACCAAGAACTGTGCTAGGGAACAGACTGTCTCATCAGCATACAGGCAGAGTTTGGCTAGAGTTGGTGTGCCATGGGTGATAGTCCCAGTCTTGTCAAAGACTACAGTCTTTACCTGGGGAGAAAACGAAATGTCAGGTCTGTGCACCACAGCCCAAAGAAAATTCCACTTTTCGTTAAAATCATGTACACACAATCGAAAGGACATGACTCAAGGTAGCTCAGTAATATACTGTGTTAACAAGTAACGCAAAGTCTCTTCAATTACCTTGTGTGCATTCTCTAAGGGTTCTGCTCCCTTTATCAGGATTCCATTCGTTGCCCCGACACCTGTGCCAACCATAACAGCAGTGGGAGTTGCCAGCCCAAGGGAACAGGGGCAGGCAATGGCCAGAACAGTGATAGCACATCGGAATGCAAACTCAAATACAATTTCAGTTTGACTATATCCATCATTTAACTGTAGAAGGAATAAAGAGGAAACTCCTTTATATATATATATACTACAAATCAAATATATGAAATTTACGGTTTGAAATATGCCAAGTTCAAAGCTCTCTGTTTATAGCAAAATGGTATATCATCTCTGAGAATTGTTTTTCTGCAAATACCCTGAAAGTACCCACAGGAAATACAATATATCATAAAAAGATAAAAGCAGGTTTTAAAGAATATCTATAAATAAGATAAAGGTATAAAATAAGAAGGTCTCTTGATGGAAAGCCACAAAAATTAACTTCTGGCACATTCAAACACATAAACTGATATGGATAAAACATATCAGACATACACTGGTTACGCAGAGCATAAATTAATCAAGACAACAAGGAGATTTAAACTGTGTAATATCCTCTATCAAATGTTTGAATATGACCTCATTTAAAAATAGATATTGCTTTCCAGCAGTTTATCCCTCCTAAATTATTGATTGCAAAATTGCAGTAGAATGGTTAGTTTCTTGTAATAAGCATACCTTTTCATGGTAACTTTTGTCAACAAGCTCAATGTTGACATAGCCGACGATGATCCAGCTCATGAGGGTGAGCGATGAAACAGTGACGACCATGGGAACAAAATAACCCGCGATCTTATCTGCAAGCTGCTGAATAGGGGCCTTTGATGTCTGTGCTTCCTCTACTAGTTTCACAATCTGTAATACACCATATGCTTAGTGAAGCTGCAAAAATTCATACATATAAGGACAAAGAAAATAAAAACCACTGTAAACCAGTAAAAAATCTTCACTGACTTCACAACTCAACCTAGAACAATACGGTCTAGACTGAAAATAAGAAACAATAAGCTGCGAGTACTGACTTGAGCAAGAGTGGTATCATTTCCAATATGTGTGGCCTTCATCAGAAGCAGGCCATTCTGGTTTATGGATCCTCCGATGACTTGCGAGTCCACTTTCTTGGTCACTGGCATGGACTCGCCTGTTATGAGAGATTCATCCACCATGCTGTTTCCTGACATGACAACACCATCCACAGGTATCTTCTCACCAGGTTTTACCTATAAGAAAGACTATGGTATAGATGGTGCATAAAACGTACCTTTACAAGAGAAAAAAATGCAATTTCTGCCAGAGAACTATAAGTTTTCCTCCAGAGAACTATAAATGTTTTAAGTCCTCAAGCAGTCAATTTATTTTTCACCTTTTGTTTTCTAGATATGTTCAATTCCAATTCATCAACTTTAAAGATGCACTTTTTCATACAGCTTAGAACTAATGCATATTCAAGAATACAGTCTTATAAGTGTTCTGTGAAGGAAAAATTAAATCCAAAGTGTAAATATCATACAAACCATATACTTACTTTCAGTATGTCTCCTCTCTGAATAAGATTAACGTCTATGATCTTATCTGTGCTAGTGTCACTGTCTTTGTCAAGAACAACTAATGTAGCTTCTGTGGCCTGCAGTGACATCAACTTAGCTAAGGCCTCAGATGTTTTGCCCTGTTGAGCAAAAGCAAAGTCAATCATATGCTTATTAAATTATTATATAAACACTTTCTCTTCCATATTTATCCCAATTCTCAAGTCATTTGCTCCTGAACTAATTCCATGATTTAATGTAAAACTCTAATATGAAGTGTAATGATCATGACTGCATTTTATGCTTGCCCAAGATTTCTAATAACATCAAGTAGAGAATAAGTGCTTGACAAGTTACAGCAATCCCTTGTCTCACCTTTGCAATGTGTTCTAGCCACCGCCCAAGTGATACAAACACTAACAACATGGGCGGGGTGTCAAAGAAAGTCATGGGGCTTGCGGTCTGCTGGAGGGCCATAGCAGCAATGACAACGCCCAGGGAATAGAAGTATGATATTGTTGTGGCTAACATGATGAGAACGTCCATATTTGCTGTCCTGTGCCGGATAGCTTTGAATGCTTGTGTGTAGAAGTGACGACCACCTATAAACTGTGTAAGTTCAGTTAAGATTACTGACAGAGACAACAAACATTATTATGGAATGCAGAAAAAAAAAATATAAATACATCTGCAAATATGATAAACAATATTAATCATATGTACAATTGCCTTATGGAATGCAGAAAAAAAAAAATAAATACATCTACAAATATGATAAATAATATCAATCATATGTACAATTGCAGTCATACCTGGACAGGAGTTGCCAGGAGGAAAAGCAGAAGATTCTCCAGTGAAAGGCCTGGGAGGACGCAGCACATCTCGACGTGCGACATGTGCTCCATCATGGCCATGAAATAGACCATCACCAACATGGCCGGCACTCCTAAAAAGACAATGTCCAACAATGATGTATTTGCTAAGCACTTATAATGTAATAATTCATAGCACAAAGTCTATAATCTACACATAAATCTGCTATGATCTTTTCCATTTGTGACACAACTAGATCCTATAAGTTAGCATAAAACGAAGGACCAAACAAAACATCAGAACCCTCTATAAACGATTCTCCTCATATACCAACTCGGGAAGAAGTTCTTCTCTTACACAACAACTAACTGTTCTAGTGTTACTTACCAAAGAGGAGGGAAATTATGAACGAGTTCCTCCATTTTCTGATTTCCTTCTTGTGGTCAAGGTAGTTGCCTCTTCCCATGTCACCTGTATGCAGGGTAGCAGTAAAACCCAAGCCCTGCAAGGTAAAAGATATATTTGAAACAAAAGATGAAAAAGATACATTCTTGTTAAAATCTTACTGAAAAGGATTATACATATAATGAAGTCTGCAGATAATTCAACAGTTTATATACAATGACATAAATACTTATCCTATGAGCTCACGTTTACCCCTGGCAACTCACGTTAATGCAGTCAATAATATCTCGAGGACCAGTGATTGCAGGATCAAAAACAAACTTGCCCCTCTCAGTTGCCAAAGCCACCACTGCCGACTTGAGGCCTTTCATTTTCATAACATTGGACTCAATGGCATAAACACACGATGAACAAGTCATTCCTGCAATCTTTAAAATGGATTAGACTGATGAACTACCCATCGCTGTAAAATGCTACAGACTATCAGAACAGAATCTATAATTCTTCTTTTTTTTATATATAAAAAGATGCTTGGTCATGCAAACTTCATATTAGTTCAAAAGACTAATGACATATGTCCTTTGCCCATATAATTCAGTGACATAAAGCAATACATAGCATGGATAAAATAGATGACAACAGACTTATGGTAAAATTGCAAAAAAAATTTGCCCTAGCTTTAACACACTCAAAATACAGTACTGAAGAGAAAAACAAACAACTTCATGTCAGGAAACAAGAAGAAAGCCTAATAGTTGCAGAACAGTTGTATACAGAACCCCTAATGAGTCACCAATCATAACGCATGTGCTTACTTCCAGATCTACTTCTCCTTGGCCGACCCCCTCGTCTAACACGGAAGACGGGAAGCCCAGTTCTGTG
>NC_091549.1:56576495-56578995 GCF_042767895.1 Penaeus vannamei
TCCTTCCTCTCCTTCTCTCCACTTCTGCCTTTCCTTCCTTCCTCTCCTTTTAATTCCTTCCTTTCCCTCACCCTTCCTTCCCTTCCTCTTCCCTTCCCCTCTTCCCTCCCTTCTCCTCCTCTCTCCCTCCTCTCTCCCCTTCTTCCTTTCCTCCTTCCCCTTTCCTCCTTCCTCTCCCTCCCTTCCCTTCCCTCTTCTCCCATTCCCTCCTTCCTTTCCCTCTCCTCCCTTCCTCCCCCTCTTCCATTCTCCCTTCCCCCTCTCCTCCCTCTCCTTTCCCCCTTTTCCCCCTCCCCCTTCTTCCAACCCTCCCTCTCTCATCCTGCCCAAGGTCAGACAATTCATATCACCGCGCCGATAAGCTCCCTTGTCTCCCCATCCCCTGCTGCCCCCTCCTTCTCCCTCATCTCCTGAGATTACATTTCATCAACAACCATCTCCAATCACCCAATGATCTATTGCCGAGTCAAAACAACCTCTATGCTCGTTGGCCTTGTCACAGGGAGACCGCGTGTGACTTACTTACATTTCGTAGGACTTACATTTCAGACTTACGTGTGTGTGAGAGAGAGAGAGAGAGAGAGAGAGAGAGAGAGAGAGAGAGAGAGAGAAAGAGAGATACAGAGAAAGGAAGAAGGTGCGAGAGAGAAAGAGAAAGAGAGAGAGAGAAATAAATATATATAGAGAGAGTTATATAGATATATATATAGATATAGATATATATATATATATATATATATATATATATATATATATATGTTGGGTGGAATTGTTAGTCTTTATGTATATTTTTTTTAATGAACGTGATGGTGTTTTGTTTAATCTCTGCCTGTATGTTAGTTTCTTTCTTTCTCTCTCTCTCTCTCTCTCTCTCTCTCTCCCTCTCTCTCTCTCTCTCTC
The DNA here is from genome assembly GCF_042767895.1 of Penaeus vannamei. Classification (NCBI taxonomy): domain Eukaryota; kingdom Metazoa; phylum Arthropoda; class Malacostraca; order Decapoda; family Penaeidae; genus Penaeus; species Penaeus vannamei. The sequence goes on from NC_091549.1 coordinate 56,577,396, forward strand.
TCTCTCTCTCTCTCCTCTCTCTCTCTCTCTCTCTCTTTATTTACGAAATAGGAGAAGTTTAAAAACATAATGAAACTGAATATGGTAAATATTTCCTTTCTTCTCTTTTTATAGACAGGAGCCTCCTTTCCATAAGGTTCTGGGATTTAGTGTCAAATGAAAACAATAATGACATGACAATAATAATAAGAAAATAATTTAAAAAAAAATAAATCAATAAAAAACTTTTCCCCTCAGATCACTTCCGGACTGAACCCCCGGCCGAGACGATGGGATGGGGTTCAGTTTTAATTCATACTCATAAATTTTACATGCATCTAAATTTTCATCTCCCTTCCCCTCACTTTCCTTCTCCCTTCCCCTTGGTTTTCCTCTCCCTGTTTCTCCCCTTTCCTCTCCTCGCTCACTGTCCTCCTCTCTCTTCTACTCACTTTCCCTTTCTTTCTCCCTCACTTTCCCTCCATTTTCACTCTCCCTTTTCCTCAATCATCTCTCCCTCCTCTCTCCTGCTTTATACTTTTCCCTACCTCTCCCTGTTTCTGCCCTCTCTCACCTTCACTTTTCCCCTTCCTAGTCCCTTTCCCTCCTCTCTCCCCCCCACTTTTTCCTGTCCTCTCCTCCATCCTCTTCCTTCCTCTCCTTCCTCCTCCCATCCTCTTCCTCCATTCCCTCATCCACCTCCTCCATCATCCTCTCCATCCTTTCCCTCCTCTCCTGCTCCATACCTCCTCCTCCATCCTTTTCCTCCTCCCATCCCTCCATCTTTCTCCCCTCCTTCCCTCCTGTCCCATCTCCATCTCCTCTCCTTCCATCCTCTCCCACTCCTTCCCACAGTCCCTCTCTCCCCCTCCCCATCCCTCTCCCCCACCTCTTCCCATCCTCTCCTCCTCCTCCTCCTTTCCCATCCCTCCTCCCTCCCTCTCCATCCTTCTCCTCTCCCCTTCCTTCTCCTCCCTCCTCCACTTTCCTCTCCTCTCCTCTCCCTCTCCTCCCTCCTCCCATCAATCCTCTCCCTCCATCCCTCTCCCCTCCTCTGACCATCTTCCTCTTTCTTCCTCCCTCCACCTCCTCCTCCTCCTCCTTTCCATCCCTCCTTCCCTCCTCTTCCTTCACTTTTTCCTTCTCCCCTCTCCTCCTCCTGATCCCTCCTCCCACTCCCCTCCCATCCTCCTACTTTTCCCTCTCCTTCTCTTCCTCCATCCTCCTCTCCACCACCTTCCGACCTCTCACTTTTCCTTCACTTTCCTTCTCTCCCTCCTCCACCTTCCATCCCTCTTCCCCCTCCCTCCATCCTCCTCTCCGACCTCCTTCCCTCTTCTCATCCAATCCTTCCTCCCTCTCCTCCCAATGGCATTACCTGCTGTTTCCCGAAAAGTGCCACCAACGAAATCGAACCCGGACCCGGAAACGGACGAAAACATAATGGAAAAATCCGAAAGTTGCAATCACGTGACTGACCCCCGTGACTGACCCCCGGCGTATCGACATCATTAAAAAAGAAAAAAGAAAAATTAAATTAAATTAAATTAAAAAAAATAAAGAAAGAAAAATAAATATTATCTAGGCATCTGTGCTAATTCGCGAGATATTCTGGCTTGTA
>NC_091549.1:56583995-56588995 GCF_042767895.1 Penaeus vannamei
AAGGAGCGAATCCACAAAACCTCCACTGACCAAGCCCGATGGAGCAACTGCTTCGAGTAATCGGAGGAAAAAGCTGACCTTCTGGGAAGCTTGTTCGGCCGTAAAATGACAGTGCCAGATGCCGACCGAACACCTCCAGAGATACCCTCAGTACGCCATGACCAACTCCCTGTTCTTCAAATCCGTCACACCAGAACAAAAAGAGATCCTCCACAATTTAAACACAAAGACAGCACCGGGATCAGATGATATCAGCCCGCACACGCTCCGCAGGTGTGCAGCGGAGTTATCCCAGCCACTGTCGTCCATCTTCCAGTCACGCATCGAAGAAAGCCGCTGGCCCACCATCCGGAAGGAAGCAAGAGTGATTCCTCTGCATAAGAAGCAGTCAAAAACAAATCCAGACAACTACCGGCCCATCTCCCTCCTGCCATGCATCAGGTATTTGGAAAGATCATTGCTGAACAGCTCATGGAACTACAGGAAAACCACAATCTCGTTTGCATCAGACAGTTTGGCTTTCGCTCCTTCCGATCGACTGCTGACCTCCTTCGAGTGCCAAGTAAAAACTGTCCGGATGCTCTGGACGCCAGTCAAGACACTCTGGTCATCGCCACGACATCGCCGGCGCCTTCGACCGAGTGTGGCACCGATGGCTCCTCGCTAAACTACAAGCAAGAGGTATAAGCAGCAATCTACAGCGACCATTTGGTGATTACCTCACTGGAAACGCACTGCAAGTAGTCAACGGCGGCCAGTCAGCCCACAAGTACCCGATACAGGCGTCGGTACCACAGGGTACAGTGACGGTATGCTTAGGGAACATCCCCAAATCTCAGCGTAGACTGATGACTGTACCCTTACTATTTCATACCTGCGTAAGGATCATGACACTCTAGCAATGGATCTGAATGCAAAGCTACAAGCAATCCACGACTAGGGGTTCACAATGGCAAGTAAGTTTTGCCGCCAACAAGACCCAGGCAACGTTTGTATCCCGCTCTCCAGCTGCATCAGACGTCGTGAAAGTCAAGATCGTAATGAACATCGCCCTTCCACTCGAGGACTTCATTTCACTCCTTGGTGTCGACATAGACAACGAGCTCAGATTTCCCAGACTCGTCAGCAGGATCTGCAAAACAGCTTCTCTAAAGAAGACAGCTCTCCGACGTACATCACACCTGAATCCTCCAAGAATTCTCGGGAGTCCCAGATCAGACCGCATCTATAATATGCCTCTTTGGCCTGGTCTTCTACGGCGCCCACCGACCTCAACAGGCTGGATAAAATGGAAAAAAACGGGCTCTCAGGCTTATCCAGGAAGCCAACAACCCAGGTCACATCGACTGCTCAGGTGCAGCAGGTGCCTCATCTCTCCAGCCTCCGCCTCCCACCGCACGACCGAGAGAGAAGTACGAGGACGGTACCCTCTAATCGGCTCCCGGTGGAAGTTTCCGAGGTCGAGGTCTGGCCAGCATCAGCGCACCTTCTCAGCCAGAGCAGCATCCACCACCGATGTCGCCGAAGTGACCACGCAGCAAGTGAACACGGCGGCGCACCGATGGCGGTCGAGAAAACCGTCACCTCTGAATCTCCTGTACACTCATGGCGACACGTAAGGCAACGCTGTATATAATTGTATTATTTGTTAAATCCTTTGTGTTATCTGTTTTGTTTAATAAATTAACCTGGTTCTAGTTTACAAAAAATAGGTTGGGTTTTCAAATAAGCTCCTTTAGAAAAGTAACTATTACCCCGCAAAAAGAAACCTGAATGCTCTCAATAAAGTAGAGTAAAGGAGAGAGAGAGAGAGGAAAGGAGAGAGAGAGAGAGGAAAAGAGAGAGAGAGAGAGAGGAAAGGAGGGAGAGAGAGAAAGAGGGAGAATTGAAGGCGAGAGAGAGAGAGAGAGAGAGAGAGAGAGAGAGAGAGAGAGAGAGAGAGAGAGAGAGAGAGAGAGAGAGAGAGAGAGAGAGAGAGAGAGAGAGAAAGAAGAGGAAAGAAAGAAGAGAGAGAGAGAGAGAGAGAGAGAGAGAGAGAGAGAGAGAGAGAGAGAGTGAGGGAGAGGAGAGAGAGAGGAGAGGAGAGGAGAGTGAGAGAGAGGGAGAGGGAGAGGAGAGAGAGGGAGAGAGAGAGAGAGAGAGAGAGAGAGAGAGAGGAGAGGAGAGGAGAGTGAGAAGGAGGAGGAGACAGCTTTGGTTAGCAGCAGACATTAGAGCCAGGTTGACCAGAAAGAGATATAGAGAAAGGAGAGGAGAATTGAGAAAGGGAGTTATAAATTATTTCGAATACCTATGAAGGAAAGATCTAAAGCATTGCCCATATTTCTAAAGGTTTTACTATGATAAAAAACAGGGTACATAAAATAAAACAAACTACTGCAAAACACCACTGCCATACATTTGTTGAACTACTTTGGCCATTAGGAGAATGGATAAATGTGAAGAAATTGCCAAAATAATTATACTATTACTTTGTTTATTACTAATGCACATATTTTGGGAGCAAGTTTTTGGAATCACCCCTGATTCTCTCATCAAAATAATAATATTGATGGAAACAATGTTAAAAACAAGAAAATCTGTAAGATATTCATATTTACACAGTGAAATGGTGATTGTGGATATGCAGGCATTCCATTTTATATCAACTACACTAAGCATACTGTCCTTTGCAATGTCTATAAACCCAATGCCACCAGGATACTGTAGTGCTCACTGTAGTTTTGTTTCATGAAACATTTCTACATATAGATGGCTCCACTAATCCTCAACCACCAAGGATTTAATTCATAAACTACCTGCCCTCACTTGATTTTAACTTCCTTGAGTTTTTTGTGGAAAATGTTATTTTTCATTGTTATTAATATTGGTGTTGTTATTGCTATTACCATTATTGACATCATAACCATTACAGTTAATAACAATACAGGTGAGCTAAGTTGGCCAAATGATTGACCCATTGGTGACTAAACACTTGTGGTGCCATCTATATGTAAACACAATTAGTAAACTAAAATTACTATGGGATGGCATGGCCGTACATGCTATTAGGTTTATTTGGGCATTTTCATTTTTTGCCTTCCAAGTAAAAACTTTCTGGAGTCTTAAATATCATGATATGTTTTCCCTTAAAGCTTACCACTGTAGGTCTTCTATCGTTTTACTGTGCTTCAAGTGAATTGGATAGAATAAAACTGGGTAAATATGAGCTCCATATCCCACTCTTCTAGGCCTTCCATTGACTCCTAGACCTCTCACTCATCTCACGCTCATCTTCCAACTTTGGCCTTACCCTACCCTTCCCCTCTCCCTTCCTTTCCCCAATCCCTCCCCCTCCCTCTCTTCTTCTTCACCTATTCCCCCCTCCTCCTCCCTTACCCCTCTTCCTCCTTTCCTTCCCCTTCCCCTCCTCCTTTCTCCTTCCCTCTCTCCTCTTCCTCTCTCCTTCCCCCTCCCTCTTCCTCTCCTCTCCTCCTCTTCCTCTCCTCCTTCCACCTCCTCTTCCTCCTTCCTTCCCCTTCCTCTTCCTCTCCTTTTCCCTCCTCCTTCCTCTCCTCCTTCCCTTTTCTCCTCCTTCTTCCTCTCCTTTTCCCTCCTCTTCCTCTCCTCCTTCTTCCCCGCACTCTCTTCCTCTCTCCTTCCTCCCCTCCTCCTCCCTTTCCCCTCTTTCTCTTCCCTCTCTCCTTCTTTTCCTCTCCTCTTCTTCTCCTTCCCCTCCTCTTCCTTCCTTCACTCCTCCCTCCTCCTCCTCCTTCCCCTCCTTCTTCTTCCCTCTCTCTCCCCTCTTCTCCCTTTTCCTCTCCCAACTCCCCACCTCCCTGCTCCCCATCCTCCACTCCCCCCTCCCTTAGACCACCACCTTGCAATAACCAAAGTACCCTCCACCTGCTAAACATCACTTCAGAAGCATTACAAACAAAATAGCCCAGCATCACCAAGTCATCCAGTCGTACCGACCAGACAAAATAATAGGCATAATAATAATTTTCCCCACTCCCTCTAGTATGACTGTTATATGTAAATACCGTTTGACTGACGCTGGCAGAGGTGGCCGTATCCTCAACGCCACCAACCCAAAACTCATTACTAAACTAAGACTGGACCCTGACACAGACTGTGAAATCACCTGGATCCAACTTCAACACTCTGCCTATAAGTCACTCCTCGCTGCTTTCTACAGACCTCCTTCTACTAACAACGAATACCTACAAAACCTTGAAACATCTCTATCACGCATAAATGCAGACAAAAAAACATGGATTGCAGGCGACTTCAACCTCCCCAACATAGACTGGACTGTTCTGTCCCCTCATGACCCCCCACACACTGTCCATTATTCCCTACATAACCAGACGCCAAATACACGACTCTTTCATTGACATCATAAATACTCATTCACTCTCGCAAACAATACTCACTCCAATGCAAACACAAAACATGTCATGTCCCAATGGCTTCAGTGACCAAGCACTAATGTTATCCCAGGACTAAGTGACCATGACATTGTCCTCGTTAAAGCAGACCTCAGACCAATTTTCCTTTTTTCCTGAGCTGACATAGACGCAATCACACAGGACATCACGAATCAACTACCTGATGGTGCATCTTCTGCCACATGCATTCAGCCACTCAAGCAAAAAATTAAAACACGCACATTTGGCTGCTGCATACATAATTTTTCAGCAACTGAGGCTGTAGCTCCTGAACATCTGCAATCAAAACCAACAAGCAAACATCTGTTTAGGGCACACTACTTGCCAGACTGGAAAGCTTACATGCACGGGCAAGTTATTTTCAAAAGCTGTAACTTGCACAGTTCATTATTGCCTCGACTATTGTTTTGCAGTGTGTAAAGTTAGTGATGGATGATACATTACTTACATCAATTCAATGCTATTAAAATAAGTTGTCATTGATGGGACATTCCAATATGGTTCAATTTAACTGATAAATCTTTTAGGACTACACAAATTGATCATGGGCAAATTGATCCACGCTTG
>NC_091549.1:56603995-56608995 GCF_042767895.1 Penaeus vannamei
ATTACGGAAGAGGAAACCCAAGAATTTGTAAGAAATGAAGTTTGAAGTGTAAGAAAGGAAATGAAATCTAATAAAGTAGCACACCATGAACATACTATCATTTTTGAGTGTTTCAGTCAAATTTATGTCCTTGGACATAATTTACAGAATTATTAAATGCTAAAAGGCTTCAGTGACTAAAGAATTCAAAGCAATGGAGATCAGAGTGGCTGTAAACGCCTCCTGCAAGACAGATTTTACCCAAGGAAATTTATAGTTGTTGTCAAAACTATACATTTTCATTAATACAAAATTTACAGAAAAGAACATCACACAGGATAAATATCTTGAAATGAGTGTGTTAAAGTTTTTATGTACCTGTCATTTAATGTACAATGTGATTTTGTTAAGCTTAAAAGGACATTGGTAACTTAATTTAACACAATTTGTACTGATTTCCTTTAGGGAAATAATAATAATAAAAACTTCTTAACCCTGGAGATGCAACAGTTTAAGAAGAAGTATTTATGTGGTTATGGTTTAGGCACTATAAAGAGATGCTAAAATTCCAATGATTGTGCAATTTGCGTTTATTGGACAAAGTTTACATTTCCGTCATATATCAAGTATTGGAGAGACACAAGATGAGACAAAAATATTTACATCTTAGTCAAACAAATATAACAATTTATTCTTAATCTAAACATACATAGGTAATTGACAGGTTCAACTCAGCAATTGAAAGTGGCTTTAATTGTGGTGTATGGGCCTTGATAATTTTTTGATGATATATTATGCAACTCAATAGAAGGCTTTTACAATAGAGGCCCAATGCAGCTAAGGTTATACAATAAATAAATTTTTTGTATTGGACATATATACTATTTTCCATAAGGATCAACCTCTTTGTTTTGATATCTGAGTTTCCTTTAAGTTCCAAGCATTAGTTTCCTATTGTTCATCTCAGCAGGACTCCTCTCAGCCTAAATAAAAGCATAATTGGAACCCTACCCAAGTACCAAAAGTGCAAAAATACTTGAATACAATTCTTGATAACAAATTTCCAGCTTCTATAAAGATACCACTTCAAAAAAGAAGTGTCACTAGCAAAATAGCTTTAAAAGAAATATCAAAGTAGATTTAAATCTTCTTCATAAAATGAAGCCAAGGCTAAGCAATATTTATATATTCCATTTTTAATAACCTATTTTTAAAACTTGTTGAAAGCCTATATAAAAAAATAATATTCTGCTTGCATGTAACCTATATACTGATTGCCTGATTTTATAAACTATTTATCTGGAGTTCACACAGCTATGATTTCAATCCTTGTGAACTATTTTCTGCCATATCCAACACATATATACAATACACATCTAATAAGTGGCATGTCTTTGTGGGTTTCTTCATTTCTTCCTTACATATATATTTATTTTTCATACATTCTGGCATAATTCCAATATACTTCTGGATTGTTTAGCACAGATTGTATCTTATGTTATGTGATGTCTGGGAAAAACTACAACATTTTCATCCTTTCCTTGTGCATCAGTATAAGGGGGGGGATATAAATAAATATATTTTTGCTACATCACACTAGTATGGTATGGTGGGCACATTTTTTTTTGTTTTTGTTTACAGGACTCTCCTAGTTTCTATTAAAGGCTTGCCGACAGGTGACATGTACATGACAAATGCAGTCGAGCCTGTAAAAAAAGGTATGAATGAGAATGATTAACTTATTTTATGTATTTTTTGAAATATAATATTTGTGCTGCCAAGATATTCATTCTCATTCATACTTTTTTCTTTATCTTTCACAAAGAGCACTGCTCAAACTGCTCTCAGCTTTGTGAGCTAAACAACTTTGTTTGTTTGAGGAGTTTCTGCTCTCGAAAGTACTTTGTTCCTTTTTAGCCTCATTTCCCAGAAATCATGAAGTCTACAGTAAATTCACCAAATAGGAAAATATATGCTCTTAGAAGCAACTACTTTGTGTGGTGACCTTAATGAGGCTCATAATGGTGCAGGAAAACCAGTTGGCACCAAGTTAATTGGAAATCAATATCACATTTAGCATTAAACAAATAGATAAAAATATTATACACATATATTACAAAATGCCATACATGGTTATCTTTTCTACAAAATTATTTCAAAACTACAAAAACAACAATTAACTGATAAACGAGTCTTCAGTAATATTTGTGGATGGTAAATTATATCTGAAGTGGTTAAATTACCAATCTACATTTCACTTTATTTTTTGTTTGTCTTTTATTATGCCTCTTAATTTGTATCTGGAGGTTACAGTCTAAATCATTAACACAAGAATTTGAAGACTTAGTATATAATATATAGACAGAATCATTAGCAGAATCATATAATCCTTTAGTAAATCTATGTATTCATAAAAGATTCAGAAATAATTATACCTATTATAAGCAAATTTTATAAAGATTGTGACCCTGGAATTTCACATTAATGATGCAATTAAAGCTTTAAATAAGATTGTTCTGGCCAGGACTGCCCATCAGCCACTCATGAATGTCAACGAGAATCGCAAACAGTTCCGAGAGTTGAGATTCCAGAGTACCTTCTTTTTCATGTGGAACTTTTAAAAGATTAGTCCCCTCACTCCCTAAAGCAGGATTTTCAACGAATGGCTTACAGGCACTTAGATTGTACTCTGAATATAGTCAATACGGAATAACTGATGACCATACCATAGGAACTATTCATACACCAGAACATACATATTACTCATGTATATACAAACATTTTTTCATTCTTTAAATCTTAAGTAATATTGGGAACTTGATTTATATGAATGTAAGCTGCATGAAGATGGAAATGATGATGACGAGGTAGGTAAGTTTATCAGAAAGAGAACAGTACTGGTACACTCAATAAACTTCTCCTCCCTTATTGGTTAACAAAGAGTGATGGGAAAAGACACAAACGAAAATCAAAAGCAGAGGAAAAGGAAAAATACAAAAAAGGAAATGATGCTCCGAAGATCTTGGTAACTTATGCCTTAAATTTGTCTGCCAAGTCGTTCAAAAGAGTCATGAAGTTTTCTTCATCTTTGGTGCAGACTTTCGTCCAAGCTAAGGGAAGGTGTGTAGCCGCCGGACTGCGATCTGTAAGGAAATTGGAAATGCTGGTTTACTTCTCTTACTCACTCCCTTCCTCCCTCTTTTTATCTCCTGTTTATTATCTCATGTCTTCCCTGTTCCTTAACTGTTTGTCCTTTCCCTTCTTGTCCTTTCTTTCTCCCACCCACTCGTCCTCTCCTACCCCCTCCTCCATCTGCCTCTGTCTGTCACAATTACTTCAAAATGATGCATTCCAAACATTGCAAGTATGGATTCATATTCATCTCTTTTCATAACATATAGTAAGGACTCATTACCATCATCATTTTTGGGTAAATAATGTACAAAGTTCCTACCTTGGAAGAAAAGGCCAGACTGCTGTTCCAAAACAGCAGGTGATACAGCGAGCCACACAGCTGTATCTGCTCCTTGACTGGGGCTCCTTAACTTATCCTTCATCTGCAACAAAATAGAATTACTTAAAGGATATTTTTCTCTATCTGTGTCTAATGAAGTCATAAAGGAGATTATCTTGGATATACTGTACTGGTAGTGAGGGAGGAAGTAGAGGAAAGAAGGTGGGTACAGTCATTAAATTTTATAAAATTGTTCATATTATTTGAAGAAATTTTATTTCATATCATTAATATTATTATTACCAATATTTATCTTTATTTATCATTATTCACCATCATCTTTATTCATCATCATCATCATCATTATTATTAATATGCATACATCAAAAACTGACCTTATTGTAAAAATCTGGCATGGAATTCCTCACAGCAGGCGTGTCTGCCCAACCAGGATGCATACAGGAGAAGTGAACATCAGGATACTGCTTTGCATACTGTTCTGTCATCACCACCTTTAAAAAAATAATAATTTGATCAGTCAATCAATTCATTTTTCCCTACTCACTTTAGCCCAAGATTCCTAACAGTGCCTTTATGCAGAGGCCCTCTAGTGGTCTGACTTGGCTTTTCCAAGGTAGATACTACATTCATGCAACTAGAAAAAATACAAATGCTTATAAAGCCACTCTTCATTTATAGGGACAGTGATGAAAAGCTTTGTAACACATTTCCAGTACATTTCAAAACAGATTTATGTAATCCTTGAATATGAAGAATATATAATTTTTCAAATAATTTTGTGGGGCAACATATACAACAATTTCCCCCCCAAATGGACCAAACTGTTGAAAATCAAGTCTAAATATCCAATATAAGATTAAAATAATTGTTTTGGAGATGATACTAAACACTATATCCTGTGGACTCATGGACCACTTACTCATACTATTATTGATATTCATACAGGGCTTCCGATGGATTGATTCCCTGTGACAACTAATCATGTCAAAGGAGGATATTCCTTAAGCAAGGAGCATAACAGCTGCTAGAACTGGGATGCCTGATTACTGTCACACGAACATTGGCATCTCCTCACTTGCCATTTAGTAACATTCAGTTGCAACTATAATTTCTAATGGAGAGGAATCCTGGCAGACTTTAGGTATGAAAACTAAGGAAAGCTGTAAATAGTGATCCTTCATGAGGATGAGTGGGTGGGGGGACGGAGACTTGCAGAGAGAGAAAAACCAAATAAGAGAGGTCAATCTTACATGAAATCACAAACAAGTGTATTTTAATAAAAGTCACTCTTACAAGCACTATTATTCAACATAGAAAAAACTTGTTATTTATTACTGCAAATTATCTTCATTAAAACCTGGGTAATATATGAACAGATCCAACCTAAATGTCTCAATAAAATACACAACACAAATATATATATAAATAAAATAAAAAGAAAATATATAAAATAACTATACCTGCTGTCTCTTGTTTTGAGCATAAGCCATTGTTCCATCAAAAGGCTTCATCTTCTCGAACTGCAGGTCATCGACATTGAGCTTCT
>NC_091549.1:56623995-56628995 GCF_042767895.1 Penaeus vannamei
TTGACTTCAGGCTGGGCCAGGAACCCCCAGGAACCACAGAGGAACAGATCTGGTATGCCAAACGCTTGTATGAGTCTGCTTTTCACCCAGACACTGGCGACAAGCAGAATGTCATTGGCCGCATGAGTTTCCAGGTGCCTGGGGGTATGATCCTGACAGGTGCTATGCTGACATTTTACAAGTGAGTAGATGTGTTGCTTTTTGGCTTTTATTAATGTATTCTACACAGTTTTATAACCTTTGTTGCATTTAACCTAATGCTTCTGGGAACTTGCAATGTCCACTGTAGCCGTTTTGTGAAATTCTTTACACATAGAAGTCAATTAGTAGGCATATAATTTCTGTGTTTCCTTGACTTTTCATGATTTGTATATATATATATATATATATATATATATATATATATATATATATATATATATATATATATATGTATGTATGTATATATATTTATGTAGGGTGCTTTGAAACAATGGTGGGGTAGCCTAGATAGTGGTAAGTGCTTTGCATGTCTTCTCACTTACAGCTGCCACCACTGACAAGCCTGGAGCAAAAAGGGAGCAGCTTTGCATAAGCCTTGCATGCCAGCTCTTAGCCTCTCCATTATCAAGACTTCTGCAGTGCTTCCTCATGACAACCTGTGGAAAATAGGTATCTTGCTGTCCTAGGCTAAAATGGAGGCTCTAGAATCTGCAAGAGGCCCTAAAGATTTAGAGTCAAGGCCCACCAGTGAGTGGACATACCCTGGCTTTGTACTAACTCCTGCCCCCTTGCCCCTAGGGTTAATGGGCGGCTGTAGGGAGGCAGGCATTGCCAGTCCGCCTCCCTAAGAGAACCCAGTTGGCAGTGAATTGTATAGAAAATGGTGCTGGAGGGAGAGCATACCTTCTGCCCACCCAGCAAGAAAGGCAGGCTGTGGGGATCTCTGGATTGGCAAACTCTGGGACTCGGACTGGGAGCAGGTTTTACTTGTCCTGTTCATCTTCCAGTGGCTTGAGGCTTGTAGGTCCTACCCTGAGTGACTGGCCAAGGCTTAACCTCACCTTGGTAGTCAAGGTGGGGGCTTGGGTGGCTTGGGCGGATATGCAGTGGCTGCTCTCTCAGAGGTGAGAAGCCTGGTGGAGGCACGAGCAGTGTGGGTGGCTATGCCTATTACTGGTTAGGCTGCAGCAAAGGGAGTAGCCATAGCCATCTCCAGCAGTCTGATATTTGTAAACTTGATGTGAAAGAGATATTTTTGGCAAACTCGCATTTGTGACAGACAGTTGTCTTTAATGAGATATTCGCATTGTTCTGGGTGACTTCAATGTGGGTATGTAGCTGCAATTGACCTGCCTATGAGATGCCTGTTAGTCCTCATGGGAGTCAATGCCACCTGTGAGAATAGCCTCCTTTTCCGCTCAATCCAGCTCAAGAATCAATTTGCAAACACCCATGAGTAAGACAGAATTTCATCTCTTAGGAGACACTGGAAGCCACATAAGCTTGTTGTGACAGGGGACCCTGACTTGCATTGTTCTCAGGTTCGCAAGACTCAGTCACTGCTGAGAAGGGATAAAGAACAGTTTATCAGGAGTCTTTAATAGGAGGTCGAAGGCCATTTATTAGAAAAATACTTACTAAGGCCTGAGAAAGCTGAACTCCAAGCCCTGCTCACAAGTGACTATAGTCCACTCAGTAAGTGGCTAGATCATCTCAGATCCCGTTGGGTAAGTGGCCAGGTCATCTCAGATCCTGTTGGGGTGCAGGAACGTTGGCTTGAGTATTTTGAGGAGTTGTACCAGATGATCCACCAACAGTTAACTTGGATGTGGTTAGTGTCAAGATCCCGTTGCTGGACCCACTCATCAAGCGAGGATTAACCCTCCTTAACCCAGTAACGACAGGTGTCCCACATATGAGACACCTCCCCCCCAAAAAATTGCCTCACACACACACACACACACACACACACACACACACACACACACACACACACACACACACACACACACACACACACACACACACACACACACACACACACACACACACACACACACACACACACACACGCACACACACACACATTTATTTCTGTACACATATATATTTTATTGTTCTTGCTGCTCATATCTAACTGTATAATCTTCTGACACTCCCAGGTCCACCCCAGCAGTGGTTTTCTGGCAGTGGGCTAACCAGTCGTTCAACGCCCTTGTAAACTACACTAATCGCAATGCAAAATCCCAGCTGACGGAACAGCAGATGGCTGTTGCATACGTTTCCGCCACCAGTGCAGCTCTTGTCACTGCCCTTGGCCTGAAGAAGTCCTTGGCCAAAAAAGCATCAACCTTAATGCAGGTGCCATGTTTTACTCTTTATGTGTTTTTTTGGTGATACATTTGATTTATTTTTCAAGTGACACAAATGCACATAGATTGCTGTATGTGAGGAAAGTGTGTGAAAACAGTGCCCCTAGAGCCTTCACCACAATTACCACCACAAGCACCTTACCATAGTCACTGTTTTGCCTTAACTCATACCAAAGGTGGTTCATGGTATGTATTTGAGTGTTTGTTCACATGCAAGTTGGAACCCTCAAACCTGTTTGACGAGGTTGTGTACAGGAGTTTTTGGAATTGGGTGAAAACCAATTTTTGTAACATGTCTTAGTTTTTACAGTAGATGTATATATAGTAACAATCACAATACAGGAAATTAAGCCAGCAATTAATGGGAGTGAATGGCCACAAAGTAGATACATCATGAATAATATACTCTTTTGTTAGCACACTGGTATTTTACTATTTGAATTGGCAGCTTCTCTCTCACTGTTGATACGACTATCTGTTGATGTTCATCACAGCAAAATGTAAAAGTAAAACACTACTTATGCAACTCCTATATGACTGACACATTTGGATATGTGGCACAGCCAGTGATGCCTGTTTTTTTATGATCATATAGAAATGGAAAGAGGGAGATTGATTTCACTGTGATTATAACTATTTTCTTTTGGTTTTGTATATATTTTTGAGAACAATTTCCCAGGTCAATGTATATACAGTTTCATGAACTAATATGTAATCTCAGTTGCTTTTTTACTGTTTGTCAGATGAAACATTTTTACACTTTTTTTAGGTTGGTAACTGTCATGGAGAAAACCCTTTTCAGAAAATCTTTGGAAGGGCTTAGTAAGCTGAGAGAGTATTCAAGGCTGACCATTATCAAAAATTCTTATAATTGCTCTTTGACACTGAACTAAATATTTTTTTTGGATTGTATGCAATAAACCTGTAGTGAAAGTAGTACATAAATAACAAATATCTAACAGATTTAGGGGCACCTTAAATTTTTATTCTGACCAAACTAATATATACTAGTTGTAGATGTTATCGAGCCCAAATGTACAACCTCAGTCTGTTCTTTTATCTCTTTGAATATCTTTGTCTTTCACCTCAGTGGCATGTTTTTAGTTAGTTTGAATACCTCACCCAAAGTTGTTTAAGAATAGAGAAAACATGTTAAAAAAAAATATATATATATATTTAGATTGTCATGGATATAATCATTTGTAAAAATATAGTGAGGAATAAGATTATTGGAAAACTCTAATGCTCTATTTTTTAAGTTGAGTCTTGGCGATGGGTGTAAATAGATCAATATTTATCAGAATAAAACATACAAGGGAGGCTATGTAACGCATATTACTAAAACAATGGAGAACAAAGCAATCCACTTATTTTAGGCCTGGCTACCCTCTGTAGAATCACAGAATAATAAGTTAGAACCTAAAACCTACATGGACAGAAAAACAACAACAAAAAACAAAGTTCTCATTCCTTGTGCCTCAAGGGTCTTGCAGAAGCTTGATATAACTTTAGAAGAAGGGAGTGAAGAGAAGGAAACACCACCAAACAACGTAACATAGTGAAGGAGTTCCTGGGATAATCTCATCTCTGAGAGCTGGTAATTACTAAATCAGCTGCACCAAATTGTCATCATACAAAGAAAAGAATACAGAGGCACAGATAGCCTGAAGTCGGCTTAGAGTGACATATGAGTCTGGGGAATGCTTGAATGAGGAGGGGAAAGAGAGTAAAACAAAGAAAGGACCTCAGTTACTGCGAAAAAGCAAGCCAAGCCACAACATCTCTGTGAACCTACCACGCTAACCCTGTCAAGAGTTGCAGCACTATCATACTGGAAAAGATATGCGCACAGTGTAGTGATAAAGCACATCCTTTTTGTGTGTATGCTGGGTGCATAGAAAGGGTATGTACTAATGGACAAGTAGCTGCATATGCACTAACAACATCCAGCATCATTAGCTTCCACAGAAAATAGCATAGTGTACAGACGGACAAAAGTCTTTTATTTGATTGAGGCTTTGAATCTATCTTACCCTTTATAAAAAGTGTGGTATTAAGCAGATGTTCAATACAGAATTTGAAACATGTTTGACAAGAGTTTTGACTGTGACTGCATTAGTGTCAAATGGAATAGAACATGAAAAAGGGACAGATGAACAGAGGTCTACTGATTGATCCATGTGAAAAAGATCTGTGTAATTCAATCTAGTCAAAGTGCACTTACAGTCATATACTATCAGATTCCACTCAAAACATCTGTGCAATTGTACGTACATTTTGTCTCTCATCTCAAGTTCAAGGAAAACCAGTCGATACAATCCTTCATAAATACAATTCCTGATTACTACACGGACTGACTAATATGAAAGCACATGGAAATATGGGAGCCAAGGAATTGAAAAGGAGAATAAAGAAGCCCAGGGAAAGAGAAGGGCATAAGAATGAGGGAACCATGGGATAAAGGGGACAAAAATATTGGACCCAAGGGGAAGAAAAGGGCATGAGAATGAGGGAAACATATATTGCTTACATCACATACAGTTAAAGCAACATCCAATTGACAATGTCTTCTAGCCGACCAAAATTTCTATATCACAGAAGAAAGTGGCCTGTTCTCCAGGAGTATTTTGACCATAGGTGATAGGT
>NC_091549.1:56633995-56636495 GCF_042767895.1 Penaeus vannamei
ATGCTTGCGAGTGTACCTGCCTGAGTGAATGTGTGTGTGTGTGCCTGTGTGTGCGCACTCATGTCTGTGTGCGTGTGTGTTTGCATGCATGTATGAATGTACTATATGCAAGTGAATATGCTTGTATATAGGCATGGATGCTTGTTTATGTGTGTGTATGTTTTTGTAAAGTTGTACATAAAATCCGTATAACTGATTTTGGATTTGGGAGTAATATACATTGGTATGAAAATGAGGATAGGAAAATGAACAAATGTGGTAATGGTATATTGCCACTTCAGTCATTACAGTTTGACAGCTTACTGTGATATTTTGCAGTATGACATTCATATAAAGAAGTATCCAGAAAGTGATTCACACCAGTAGTTCTTTTTCAGGTAATAAATCTGTTTCTGTATAAACTTGTTGGAAGGAACTAGTATTAGTATAAATAATAATTAACACACACACACATGTATATATATATATATATATATATATATATATATATATATATATATATATATATATATATATATATATGTACATATATATACATATATATTATATAAAATGTATGTATGTATATGTGTGTGCTTAATAGCTCAGCGGGCTATGGTACCCAACTACAGATCAAGGGTTTAGGATTTTGAGCCGTGAGGGATTAGGACCCAAACTTTACATAGTGCATGGGCCCTTGGCGACTTACAGAACCTGTAGGTTGAAAGGAATGCCCATCGTTTAATTATCATTATCATTATTAATACTGGATATACATATATGTTTATATACATCCACACATATGTATGTTATATATATATATATATATATATATATATATATATATATATATATATATATATATATATATATATGTATGTATATATATTTATATATATATGTATATATATATATATATATATATATATATATATATATATATATATATATATATATATATATATATATATATATATATATGTATATATATTTATATATGTATATATATATATATATATATATATATATATATATATATATATATATATATATATATATATATATATATATATATATATATATATATATATATATATATATATATATATATATATATATATATATATATATATATATAATATATTATATATATATGATATTCTATCTGTACAAAATGTGTGTGCTTGTGTTTAGCAAAGAATGATGTCTTTGCTAGGTTAAGTCTTATGGGTTGTGTTTGTAGACAGGTTTATGTACTTCTGATTTTCCATGACTAAGTAAAAGATAGTCTTTCTATAGGAAGAACATTCTATGACCATATTTTTGAGATGCTGTAGAATGACTGTGAATATTACCTTGTAAGTTATTATGTTTAGAAAGTGACTGCAAAGTCACTCTATATTTAGGACCAACAAAGTAAATTCATAGGTAACAGAGAAACACCTCAGGTAATATGCCAACCTTCCACTAAATGGAATCAGAGTATATGTGTGTTTGTATGTTAGATATAGAGGTGAGTATAAACAATGCCTTGGTGAATGATTAAAGAAGCCAGATAAGAAGTAAGAATAAGATATATAAAAGCTTATTTTATATTGTTAGATCAGTTGTATTGACATACACATTCCAGGAGAATGTAATGGATATTACATATTTATGACTGAAAATGTAGTTATTATATTGCATAAGTTAATGTCTCATATTTTTTTCTTAGTTATGAATAGATAAAAAAATGAATGCAAAGATGGATATAGAAGATATTTCTGATTTTTTAAAAAGTTTTATGCACAAAATAAGGTTGTGAATGAATTTTGCCAAGGTTATTGATACTTTTTTCTGTTTTAATCTTATGGTAAAATTTGCAGAACATTTATGAATTGAATACTTGTATATATATTTTTAATTGGCAATAATATACTTATAATTGCTACAGGAGGGACCCCCACTTATATAGGGCGGAAAGATGAATGTACAAACACCAAAGATCTGCAACTGATTGTGATTATTTTAACTATTACTTAGAGGGTGTAAACACAAAGGGGCTTTGCTACACTTTGCATGACTTCTTTTGTGCCGTAATTTTATTCCAGAATTATACACGGGGAGGCAGATGGCTTTAAATAAATCAGAGACTGTTTTCCAGAAGGTGGTTTGAGTAAGACCTCATAATAAATGGAGGACTTTCCTGTATGCAGTGAAAGAGAGAAATGTAAAACTGTAATGTTGCTTGTGTAGTGAAAAGCGGTAGTCCTGAATGTAATGAAAATGTAAAGATGTATTTGCTTATAGGTTGTTATAAGTGCAGTGATAATGTGCTATCTGAAACAGTTAATGATGATATACAATAGATTGTGCAATGATTTACATTTTGATGTGCAACAAATGAGTTATCACATCAAATGGTTGTCCAATATAGAATGCAGCTGTTGTCACCAATGAAATCTGCAAGTAACTCATATGAAGCTGGTAAAGGGATAATGATGCAGCTATTTCGGGAAATGACATGAAAATGAGGCAAATT
>NC_091549.1:56658995-56663995 GCF_042767895.1 Penaeus vannamei
TAAAAAATAATAATGATAATAATAATAGAGATAATAACAATGATGACGATAATGATAAAAATAATTATAATAGTAATGATGATAACAATAATGATAATAAAATCATGACAATAATAATGATAACAATACCAATAACGACAATAGTAAGAGAATGATAATAATGGAATCTTTCAAAGTCGTTTCAGGGTATCTAAATATATACAAAACAAGAAAGAAAAAAAAAGCCTGTGTTCATGATAAAAGCACCACGGCATTATCAAAGTATTTAAGGCAAGTATTTAAGGCAAACTGGGCTCAGCTACCTCACTAATCGTTTCTTAATCCTACCTAATGCGCCTATTTTCCCAATGATTTTCTCAATTGCGATAAAACAAACCCCATTAAAAAAAAGAAAAAAAAGAAAGAAAGAAAAAATACTAATGAACGCGTGCATGTGTCTGTAATTAGCAAATATAATGTGAATTTTCTTTGTTACAACTTTCCGCAAAAGTTTACATGCTCCGTATCAGCTGTTGTATTATATGGATAGTTTACCGACAAATTCTTTAAATAATGAGATAGTTTGTTAGATAGATAGATAGGTAGATAGGTAGATAGGTAGATAGGTAGATAGATAGAGAGAGAGAGAGGGAGAGAGGGAGGGAGGGAGGGAGGTAGAGAAGGAGGGAGGGAGGGAGAGAGGGAGAAAGGGAGGGAGGGAGGGAGGGAGAGAGGGAGAGAGGGAGAGATGGAGAGAGGGAGAGAGGAGAGAGAGGGAGAGAGGGAGAGAGAGAGAGAGAGAGAGAGAGAGAGAGAGAGAGAGAGAGAGAGAGAGAGAGAGAGAGAGAGAGAGAGAGAGAGAGAGAGAGAGAGAGAGAGAGAGAGAGAGAGAACGAGATCGAAAGCATAAAAGGAAAAGCATGAGAGGACATACAATGAACTCCCTGATAGAGAAAAGAAATTGCTTAATAAGGTCAAAGGGTAAATAAAAGTACGATAGAAAGACTAGAAATAAATGGGAGACGAAGGCCCAAAAAATAAATAAAGGCTACAAGAATTGAGATAATGAAAACTGATTGAAAGTGATATGAATTATAGACTGTTAGAAATTCATCGTAAATTTTACATGACAATATTTCTTTCCTTTTTCTTTCCCAAATTGTTACGCCTACTTTTCCTCCTCTATTTTTTCTTTCAAAATCTAAAACATATTTATCTTTGCCATATTTGTCTCTACGCCTACCTTTATAGATTGTAATACTAATACTTAAACTTCAATCCTTTAATTTTTCCTTCACGCATAGTTATTCTTTCATATTTATCCTGTCTTGTGTTGTCTGTCATTCCCTCCTTTTTATAGCTTTCCTGATCTCTTCTTAGGTCCCCCCCTCTCTGTCTTTACGTCTGTCTGTTAGTAGAACGCTTTGTCTGTATTATAGTTATTCTTTCATATTTGTCCTGTCTTGTGTTGTCTGTCATTCCCTCCTTTCTATAGCTTTCCTGATCTCTTCTTAGTACCTCCTCTCTCTGTCTTATCGTCTGTCTGTCAGTAGTTAACGCTTTGTTTGTGTTATCCTAACATTTTAGTATCTATTTTTTCCCGAAATCTGCAAAGAAATGTCATGGAAATCAAGTATTATCAATCGAGTGTTTTCGCCTAACAAAGCAAAGTCTTGTTGTGATGGGCATAAACCTGGCGATAAGCCGGTACAGAAGAATACATATATATAGATAGATAGATAGGAGATAGAAGGATAGAGAGAAGGGGATAAAGGTAGAGAGAGAGAGGTAGAGAGAGAGAGAGAGAGAGAGAGAGAGAGAGAGAGAGAGAGAGAGAGAGAGAGAGAGAGAGAGAGAGAGAGAGAGAGAGAGAGAGAGAGAGAGAGAGAGAGAGACAGAGACAGAGACAGAGACAGAGACAGAGACAGAGACAGAGACAGAGACAGACAGGCAGACAGACAGACAGACAGACAGACGGACAGACAAAGAATGAGAGATACTAATAAAAAAATACCGAGGGGTATGTTGTTGGCAAAGGGTACAGAACGTGTCGTAGCAATACCAGCACTTGTGTATATTTGTCTTGGATGCTACTATGATAATGGTTGCTCTGTTTGCGCTGGTCGTATCGGTACAGTACATACATTTGCTTTAGTGAGAACAGCATAAGGGCTTTTAGTGTCGCTAAGGCACGTTAATTGTGCTACACTGCAAACAGATATTGTGGGTTCCATGCTATTAGGGTCTACGCTTATCAAATGCCATTTTCAAGTACCGCTGGCATTTATAAGGTCCTGTACCATGGCAACTTGGACTCCCATTAGATAATTAACGTTTGGGCATATTAATCAAATAATTTTACAACACGCATTTTACATCTTGTCCCATATTTGACAAATAAAAAAAAAAGAAAAAAAAGAAAAAACAGGGCTTAGGGCAGTCCTAACAACAGTGTTAGACTCCAAGATTGTCATAGAATTAGTATGTGCCAATGTCTATGACTGTCGTTAGCGCTTCCGCATATGCCACGCACTGTGCCTTATTTCAAAAGACATTGTTGTTTAATAGAACTAATATTTGCATCGTAATACACCCGTGATGGTAAGTCATTGTAATAAAATGATAGAAATATTGCAGTGAAGCTTACGTATACAGCATCATGTCTATAACATCACATATCTATTAATTTATTATTATTTCACTTCTTATTATTTTTTAGTGTAAATGAAGCATCCTCTACGTTTGTTGTCATTGCATTAATTGTGCAAACAAGCCGTGCCATTTGTATTTCTTGAATAAACCTTGCTGGAAAAGGAGAAAAATGTTCAATCACTTTCTCTCACTCTCTCTTCTCCCTCCCTCTCTCTGTCTCTGTCTGTCTGTCTGTCTGTCTGTCTCTCTCTCCCTCTCTCTCTCTCACTCTCTCTCTCACCGTCCCCCCCTTCTCTCTCTTTCCCCCCTCTCTCTCTCTCTCACTCCCCCCTTCTCTCTCTCTTTCTCTTTTTCTCTCTCTCTCTCCCTCCCTCTCTCCCTTCTCTCTGTCTCTCTCTCTCTCTCTCTCTCTCCTCTCTCTCTCTCTCTCTCCTCCCTCCCTCCCTCCCTCCCTCCCTCTCTCCCTCCCTCCCTCCTTCTCCCCCCCTCCTCTCTCTCTCTCCCTCCCTCTCCCTCTCCCTCTCTCCCTCTCCCCTCTCCCCTCTCCCCTCCCTCCCCCTCTCTCTCTCTCTCTCTCGGTAGTTGCCACCAAGGTTTTCTTACCAACCCTGGCGCAAAGTCATCCTCAACACATATTTTACAGCATTTTGTTTTCCACATCACATAGGGACAGTCCTGACAGCCAGACCCATCTAACACTTCACGCGAGCCATAGACAAAGAAAATAGATATTAAAGATAAAGATATTAAAGGATATCAAAGCATAAGTTACCAAAGCAAACACCATTTTTTTCTCTCACAACACCACGCGAGCCATAGACAAAAAAACAAAAACAAAAAAAAACATAGATATTAAAGATAAAAATATTACAGGATATCAAAGCATAAGTTCCCAAAGCAAACACCATTATTTTTTCTCTCTCACTGACACATCTCGAAGCCAAACGCCCTTTCGCTAACGCCTTCGCCTGACCTCTTTAGGGCTTGACTCCCCCCCCCCCCTGAAGACCTCCCCTAAATACCGCCCGCAGGAAATGGGTGCAGATGCAGGCGGCGTCAAGGCACCCGGTTCCCCTTCCCTATTTCACCCAATCAAGCGAGCAAACACATAAAAGAGACGAGTGCTACGCGTTTGGCTTCCTCACGGGGTCAAAGGTCAAGGAGGGAAGGGTTAAGGTTTTGGCTGGAGATGAGCCATACGGAAGATGAAGGTAATTACAGCTTTTCCATTTACTTTTTTTTTTAGAGTGAAAAGGAGTAGTATTTACATCTGTTGGTTATGAATTGATATAATTTTTTTTTGGATATTCTACACAGACACACACACACACACACATACACTCACATAGTCACACACACATACGCTCATATACTCTCTCTCTCACACACACAGACACTTACATACTCACACACACACACACACACACATTTACATTTTTAAAATTTAAACTGATAGAAGACTTTTGGGATATTGTTTCATGTTGATGTTATAATGTAATCTATTTTAGTTTTTAAGTTTATTGCACAGAGCTAGTTGATCAGCAGTTATAAGTAGGTTATCGATCGTAAACAGCAATTGAAACGCAACTTTGAGATATATATTACTGTCAAAACCTACTTCATCTCACATTGGTATTTTGATAATATAATCAAACTTTGAGATATATTTGTCCTATCAAAACCTACTCACATTGGTATTTTGATAATATAATCAAACTTTGAGATATATTTGTCCTATCAAAACCTACTCACATTGGTATTTTGATAATATAATCAAACCTTGAGATATATTTGTCCTATCAAAACCTACTTAGTATATTGATAATATAATCAAACCTTGAGATATATTTGTCCTATCAAAACCTACTCACATTGGTGTTTTGATAATATAATCAAACTTTGAGATATATTTGTACTATTAAAACCTACTTTAGCTCACGTTGGTATTTTGATAATATAATCAAACTTTGAGATATATTTGTCCTATCAAAACCTACTCACATTGGTATTTTGATAATATAATCAAACTTTGAGATATATTTGTCCTATCAAAACCTACTCACATTGGTATTTTGATAATATAATCAAACTTTGAGATATATTTGTCCTATCAAAACCTACTTCATCTCACGTTGGTATTTTGATAATATAATCAAACTTTGAGATATATTTGTCCTATCAAAACATATTTTAGCTCACGTTGGTATTTTGATAATATAATCACTGCTGACTTGATTCGGAAACACCAAGGACAAGATTCCCGTAAGTTAGTGTAACAAAGGACATCATTGCTTCTAAAAACATACTAAAGCTATCAGTATATAATAAAGATGGTGATAGAAAGAACAAAAAAACGACAGCAACAACAA